>NC_067495.1:83823275-84123275 GCF_947179515.1 Apodemus sylvaticus | reverse complement strand
ACTATGTAACATTCAACTAACAATTCTCTTCATAATTCTGCAAGGGTCTTTTTAATTGCTGTTCTTGATGAAAATTTGTTTTTCTGTAACAGAGAAGATAAACAAAGTCCTTTCCACAACCATCGTCACCTCCTGTTATAGTTAGCAGCCATCAAGATTTCTTAAGCATAAAACTTCACCTTAATATTATAGAACTATCTCTAGCATTGGCTACTTGACCTAGGGATGGATTATAAGTAATCCAAAGTCCACATGCAACAGGCTTGCTGTTGTTCAAAATGAAATAATAGTATTCTCTTTTGGATAGTTAAGTGACAAGTATAACAATTGCTAGCTTGAACTCTGTTGCCTGCCTTTGGATCCCTTTCTCAAGCTGGGATGCCTCATCTGGCCTCAATAGGAGAGGATACACTCAGTCCTGATGAGACTTGGTGTGACAGAGCAGGCTAGCTGGGGGAAGGAAGTCTGCTTCTCTGATGGGGAGGGGGATATTATAAGGGGTAGGAGAGTGAAACTGGGGAGAGAGGAGGAAGGGGGCTGTGATTGGGAAATAAATTAAGTAAGTAAGTAAATAAATAAATAAATAAATAAATAAATAAATAAATAAAACAAAACAAGAGTTCAAGAGGGGAAAGGGTTATGATGTTATTTAATGTATCTGATTGTGTAAGATTAACTCTGACACTTCATTTCCAGTACATTTTCTAGTAGAGTTTATACTTAAAATATTAAAATATAATATTAATATTTTTGTGGGTTTTGTTGTGATATTTTCATATGTATATAACAACTCACCCCTATTCCTCTCCTTTTCTTCTTGTTAGACATCTGCTTTTCCTATTAATACATCCAGTAAAACAATTTGATTGCAATTTTAATGTGACAAATGTCACCTGTAAATTGCCTTTGCAACAGTTATCCAGTTTTAGGACATTTCCATCACCATAGTAACATCCTAGTGTCCCTTCCCAAACCCAGCCCCAGACAGCCATGAAACTACTTTATGAGTCTTAATTTACAGAAAACATGATATTTTCTGTCTCTCTCTGTCTCTGTCTCTATCTGTTTCTCTCTCTCTCTCTCTCTCTCTCTCTCTCTCTCTCTCTGTCTCTCTCTCATGTGTGTGTGGGGGAGATACAGTCACATATAACATATTTCTAAAGAAAATACTATTCTCCAATTGTACTCTATCTTAAATAACCATGGTCAGCATGACATTTCATGAAATTGAGTAATTTCCACATTACTCTGCAGAATGGCACAACTGTGGAAGGAGATAAATGTTTAGGTTTGCACCACCAATTACCATCCTAAAACAAAACCTCCTTTCTAGAACAATCCACAGACTTCTGAGAACAACCTTCACAATTCACAGGTTACCAGGTTCAAGTGGAGCATGCTGTGGTTCTCACAAGCGTGCCAACCTGGTTTCTATTTTCAAATGCAATTTCCTCCTCTAGGGTCATTTGATCCCCACCCTCAGGGGCATTTTTTCTAGTTCCCTGTTCCCGCCCCACCTAGCCCCTTGCTTCGGAATCCAAGAGAATTCCAAGCTTAGAGTCCTGCACAGTCCAGGGTGAAGACTCACAGTCACTATGCTTTAACAATTGGGGGAACTAAAACTGTGAGTCTATGGAGATCCTCTCAGAAGACACCAAGGTGAAATTTACTCAGGAAGCTGCTGAGATCTAAGGCAAGACCTGCAGGAAAAGATAGCAGGGGGCCATGCTGTAGCTCTAAAGCTGTTAAGACGCCTCCATTCAAAGGGTCACAGGAATGTGAAAATGTCAGCCAAAAGAAACAGCACGGAGTGGAAGACCAGGCCACATCCCTTGGCAAAGCACAGACAGCCCTGGCAAGACCATGAGCTCACTCACAGACACATCGAGCTCTTGGGCAAAGCTGTTCTGTAAGCTAGCTATGCAGAGTTGAAAGCACAGAACAGTTGGTGTTTTTATAGTGAGACTTTAGAAGCTCTTTATAAGCTCTCCTAGAGGAGCTCTGGATATATTGATGTTAACCCTCAAATGTGTAAACAAGAAGACCAACCTTCTAAATCAATAAAAGAATGACAGTTCTCAGAGATGAATTCTTTTAGACAAGATGAAAAACAGATGAAACAAGATGAAAAACCCTTTAAAAGGATTTTGCCTAGAATATTTACCTAGTTAGCCTTGAAAAATTCCTACTGCATTATTTCATACTCACATTTCTTGAACATCAATTTTGTTTATGTGCAGTTGTAATTTTTTAAATGTAGCAATTGTTAATGTAACAGATTTTATCTTAAAGGGATAATGAAAGTATCATAAGCTCAGCAAATCCATCTATATGCTGGTCAGATTCTTTATGACTCATATCTGATTTAAACTTTTAGAAATTTCACTATTTAAGGAGTCCTTTAGTATACTATTATAAACTAACAATCATAACTATACTATATATAATTCTAATATGGTATTTATGAAATTCTGGGTCTATAGGATTTCAGTTCAAAAGAGTTGCCCTTTGTAGTACCTAAAAAGTTTTTATAAAGTTTTATATGGTTTTAATATTACAATATATCTTTTATACTTTTTATTTTTAATTATATGTATATGTATGTTTGCATATGAATGCAGTGCACTCAGGGGCCAGAAGAAAGCATTGGAACTCCTGGATTACTGGCAGTTGTGTGACAGTTTGGCTTCAAAGAACTCAACTCAGGTCCTTCAGGAGAACAGATGAACTCCTAACCACTGAGCCATCTGTCTAGGCCCCAAAGTTAGTTTTTTTTTTGTTTTGCTTTTTGATTTTGTTTTGTTTTGTTTTGCTTGTTTGCTCTCTTGAGACAAGAGCTCCATGTGTAGCCCTGACTAGCATGGAACTATCTGTGTAGATCAGGCTGGTCTGGAAACTCATAGACATTTGCCTGCCTCAGCCTTCTAAATGCTGAGATGAAATGTGCGTACTACCATGGCAAGTCTTGACTTTCATTTTTTAAATTAGTATTTTTATCATAAAACCAAAGGATTTTTCCAGTGATGTAGAAATTGAGGAAGGGAGATGAGATTCTCATATTTCAACCTATGAATATATGTGCATTACTGTTAATGCAAGTATGACCTTGTATTGTACCTTGTCATTACATTATATAAGACCTGTCTACAAAGCCTATGGTAATTTAGTCTAGAAATAAACTTTTTCACTAAAGAGTCAAATAGCAAATATTCTTGTCTGCTGTTGTAGCTGCAGACAATATGTAAATAAATTGATGTGGCCTGGTCCTAATAAAACTTTATTTATGGACCTCAAAATATTATACTATATAATTCTCACATGACTTCAAATATTCTGACTTCATTTCAACCATGTAAAAAATGTAAAGCATGATCTGGAGAGATGAACTGATGGTTATGAGCATTGGCTGATCTTATATAGAGGACCCAGATTTAATTCTAAGCATCCACATGGCCTCTCACAACCACCTGTAACTCCAGTTCCAGGGAGTCTGTCTTCCTCGAATACCACGCACACACACACATGGTGCACAAACATACATGCAGGCAAAACACACATACATATAAAATAGTAAATAAATAAAAATCTAAAACGTATTCTTAGTTCACATGACATATATGAAGGAGGCAGTGATTTGTACCAGTCCATAGCCATAGTTTGCTGACCATTGATTTAAAAACTAATGCTGTAGTAGCATTTGACAGAGCGAACTAAGAGAAAAGGCATGAACTGGCAGCAGTGTGATTAAATGATAAAATGAAAGAAGACAAGACAAATTTTCTTATACTTAGGAGACAAGAGATTTTATGTGTCTATTTTATTTTTAATTTACCTTATTCATTTACATGTCAGGCTAGATAGTAAATAGTCATTTTAAAATAATACCTTTTCCAATTGTAAATTACCTCATTTGTAATTGCTTCTAGATTTTAAAACAGACACTAAGGTTATAAAAACTGCTACGTGACACTAATAAATAAAAGTAAATATAAAAATCTCCTGGGAGTTGTTGGTCAAAGGACACAAATTTTCAGTTAAACAAGAGAAGCATTTAAAATTTTTATTGTTAGTACTAAGTGAAGAAAAATACTATTTTATATTTAAAAACTGCAAACAGATAAGATGCACTGTTCTTACTACAAAACAAGTGTAGGTCATAGCTCTGTTAGATTCATGCCTCCATTCCAGAATGCAGACATACTTAAAGACATATTGTATATCATAAACACATATTTTGCCAGTTAAGAATAAATTTTGAGGGGCTAGAGAGCTGGCTCAGTGGTTAAGAACTCTTCTGTGGTATCCAGGTTAAATTTACAGTACCCATCTATTTTTGTAGCCGCCCACGGCCACATGTGAACCGGATACCTGGAAGAGAATTCTGGGGATAAACGGGAAGGGGACGAAAGAGAAAATGAGTCAAGACAACAGTTGCCAATAGAGACTGACTTTACTATTATTTAGCCAATATATATAGTCTTTAGAAAACAACCCTGCCCCCCAAATGGCAGCGAATTCCTTGGTTCTTTCACCAGGTGAGACTGCCCTGAGGCAGCCTTGGTTGTTAAGGTGAAAGCAGCTGTATTGTTCCCAAGGGAACAAGTTCCCCGGGGGGGGGGGGGGGGGGGGGGGGGGAAGGGTGGAAGCTGCAGGCCAGGAAGGTCACAGCTAAATGCTGTTGGGGAAGGGACATATTTTCACCTGTTTCAAACTCCAGTTCCAAAGAATCTGACACCCTCTCCTGGCCTCAGTAAGTACTACACACATGGTTCACAGATCATGCAAGCAAAACACCCATATACATCAAATAAAAATAAATCTATATATTAAAAAGATGAAACTGTAACCAGTTGTGTTGGTCCACATCTGTAATTCTAATACAGAATCTGTAATTCTGCAGAGGCAGAGGAGTAAAATGAGTTTGAGAGAGAACTAAGACAGATAATGTGTTCCAGAGCAGTGTAGGCTACAGAGTGAGTCTCAATCTCATTGCTCATAAAGAAATTATAGTTGGATGGATGGATAAATAGATGATATAGAGATGTATATAAAGATAAATGATAATGATGAAGATCGATAGATAGATAGATAGATAGATAGATAGATAGATAGATAGATAGAAACAGTAAAAAGAATTTGAAGAATTTGTTGTCTCTAAGGAAGTAATTATGAAAACCACCCTTTTGCTAGTCTGAGGAACCAGAGTTACTAAAGACAAAGAAATCATGGAAAACTGTAACAATTCTGCTTAAACATGAACATGTTTCTATAATATTCTTTTAAAATGTATTCCTATCCAATTGCTGTGGCCTTGGGGTAACTGATATCAATGTAAGGAAAACCGAATTCTAACTCTCCTGAAAGAATTAACTGACAAAATTGAAAGAAAAATAGGATAGACATATTTTTTTCTTCTTAAAATTATTAGTGCTCTCAGATATTTGATTGAACAATCAATTCTCTCTCTCTCTCTCTCTCTCTCTCTCTCTCTCTCTCTCTCTCTCTGTGTGTGTGTGTGTGTGTGTGTGTGTGTGTGTGTAGTAAATGCATTCCTATATTTCTTAACTTACTTTCCTTACTTTTTTGGCAGCCCCATCTTGAAAGGATTTTCTTTACCTAAGATAATACTAACCTTGTAAATGTGTTTTCCTCTGGCCAATGAGAGGTAAGAGAAAATAGCAATGTGCTAACCTGCATATGCCTTGGGAATATTAAATTAATTCTACTTGTCTTCTTGTGCTTATAATTCTGTGGCTCTCCTAGGTAGACCTGATCCCACCATCCTGAACTCTAGAATAGATACACAAAGAATGGAACTCTCAACAGAGCCATGTTTTTTGGGACTGACTTATGGTCCTCCAGTTAAACAGCTGAGTTCTGCCTATGTGAGCCAGCCCAGGTGACTCACTGGTCTATGAAGATTGATGGTGGTATTCCATGATGCATCAGCACTCGTGACACCTTTTTTATAAAAAAGAAATGGTGGGAACCAAATAAATGCAGGAAGTCTTTATATCTGTGTCCTAATGATAAGGTTTCACTCTCCATCCATCCTGAAATTAAAAACAGCAGTTACGGGGGTTTTAAGCCAGTTAATCTTGATAGGGGTCAATCTTTTCCCCAAGAGAGGTCTGTGAACTGCCATTCCTTTTAAACCAAGTGAGTAAGAATGCATGTGTGCCATGAGTGCCAGTGTTTCCATGACTCCTGTGCTGCCCCGGATCCACTGCAGATGCATGAGGGGCTTGAGTTTATCCTTGTTCATAAATACTTCGGGAAAACTGATAAAGAACAACTACCAGTTCACATGCACCTTTTCCAGGTGGCAGAGAGTTCAACCATGATGTATGGTGTCTTTCCTGAAATGGATGTTCATCAGAACAGTCACATAAAGAAAACAAAGAAACATTCAGGCAGGGTTAAATTCTGACATGTTTCAATCAAAATCACTTTGCTGGTGTGAATTATATCACAATAGTTAGCCAAATACATCAAAAAGAATGTTATTCATTTCTGGTTGTGGTGGCAGTGGTAGTGGTAGTAGATGTTGTGGTCTCTTAACTAGAACACCAAAATACTGCTTACCTCTTTATCAGTTTACTTTCATTCCCCTGCTATTTCTGATCAATGATCAATGAGATTGGGGATGTTGCCAGTATGGGAAGGATGGAGAGAATAATTTAAGCGGTGCCATTTTATAGACAGTAATTCAGTGCATAGAGGTCTTCTTTTAAGGGATTAAGTGAAATGATATAGGTAGGCTATTCATTTTTAAAAGAAAATGCTCAAAAAAATTGGCTATCATCATGACTACTGTCAAACTATTTCTAAAAGATAAAGAACATTAAACTATTGACATATGGGGAGGGGGGAATCTGGGAATGGGGAAATCATTTGGAATGCAAACAAAGAATATAGAAAATAAAAATATTTAATAAAAAAAATCTAACAAAATAGATTTTAAACCAGACTTGATCCAAAGAGACAAAGAGGAATACTTTATTCTATTCAAGGAATCAATTAGGATATTATCATAATTCTTTAATAAATATGTAGCAGACTCTGGGGTATCCAAATTCATTTAAAAATCATACTAATAATATTAAAGATGCAGATTAATACAAACCTAATGATAACAGGTGACTTCATGTTTTTGTTAGGGTTATTATTGCTATAATGATATACCATAACCAAAAGCAAGTTGTGGAGGAAAAATATTAATATGGCCTATAGCTTACCCTTCCATGTCATAGGTCATCATTAAAGGAGTCAGGACAGTAACTCAAGCAGGCTAAGGATCTGGAGACCCGAGCTGCTCCAAAGAATATTGAGGAGTGCTACTTACTGGCTTGCTCCCCATGGCTTGTTAAACCTGCTTTATTATAAAACTCACAAACATAAGCCCAGGTATAGCAGACCACCAATGAGCCAGGCCCTCACATATCAATCACTTATTAAGTAAATGCCATACAGGTTTGCCTACAGCTCAGTCTTATGGGGATTTTTTTTAATTGGGATTCACTCATTTTAGATGAATTTAGCTAATGTCACCTTGACAGAAGACTATTCAGTACTTTTCTTTACCTTATTTTCTTCAATTGATAGCACACCTGGTCTATGAAATAAAGAAAAAACAGAATTAAATGAAATCTTGTAACACATGGACACAATAGATCTACAGAATATTCCATCTAGATGTCAAAGAATATTCATAATACTTGGAAGCACATGGAAACATATCATAAATTATATGAGAGAACACACACCAAACTTTAACAATACAGAAATAATGAAATAATTCCATATATTCTATCTAATCATTATAAAATAAAACCTAAATTTTGCACGAAGCAAATTTCTAGTAAAAACTCATAGAGGTTAAACATCTCATTGAATGATAAATTAGTCAAAGAAGAAATAAAGAAAGAAAATATCTCCTAGAACTAAATGAAAATGAAATCATAATATAACAAGATATCTGGAACAAATTTAAAGCAGTCTTACAAGAGAAAGTTATATCTCTAAGTAGCTATATATTAAAAAATCAAAAATAGCACAAATAAATTGCATAATATTAGAATTTAAGATTTTGAAAAATCAAGAACTAATTATATCACAACCAAATCAATAGCAAGAAGTAAAAAAAAAAAAAAAACCAAAGCAAAAATTGATAGAACAGAAAATGGCAATAAAAAGAATAAAAAAATATAAGAGCTGTTTTTCTAAGAAGATAACCAAGGTTAACTGACCCTTAGCATAATGAATAAAAAAATAAGAGTCAGTTAATAAATAAATAGAATTAGAAAATGATTAAGACAACAATACAGGACATACCTAAGAAACACAAAAAAAGGATAATTCAAAATCTGGTACTAGACTAAGACATATGCATGTTATATATATATATGTATGTGTATATATATGACATGGATGTATGCATATATATCATATATATGAAATGGATGAATATTTTATATCATTCAAACTACCAAAGTTAAACCAAGAATAGAACAACCAAAACAGACACATGATAAAGGACAAAATTGAAAGAGTATTCAAAAGCCATGACTAAAAAACATACTGGTCAAGGGGTATTTGAACAGCTTATTTGTATCAGACATTCAAAGAACTACATACAATCATTCTTAAACTCTTCAAGAAATCGAAATAGAAAGATCACATCTAAACATGTTATATAAAATCAATATTATTCTATTATGCAAAATAGGTAATAGCAATAATTCTTGATGAGCTATTACATGATGACTAAAATTTGGTGCCAATATTCAGCCTGGAGTACATATTTCTTTTTTTTTTTATTGTTTATTATATTCAACACAATATAAATTCTTTTTTAATATTTTTATTTTCTATATTCTTTGTTTACATTCCAAATGATTTCCCCTTTCCCAGATCCCCCCTCCCAATATGTCTCATAAACCTTCTTCTCTCCATCCTTTCACCAATCACCTCCCTCTTTTTTCTCTGTCCTTATATTCCCATCCAATGCGAGATCAATCCTTTCCAGGATCAGGACCCTCTCCATACTTCTTCATGGGAGTCATTTGTTATCCGATTTGTGCCTTGGTTATTCAGAAATTCTGGGCTAATTAATATCCACTTGCATTGCATTGCATGTGTATTCTTTTGTGATTGGGTTACCTCACTTAGGATGATATTTTCCAGATCAAACCATTTGCCTAAAAATTTTGTGAATTCATTGTTTCTAATTGCTGAATAGTATTCCACTGTGTAAATATACCACATTTTCTGTATCCATTCCTCCTTTGAGGGACATGTGGGTTCTTTCCAGCTTCTGGCTATTATAAATAAGGCTGCTATGAACATAAAGGAGCACGTGTCTTTATTGCATGCCGGGGATCCTTTGGGTATATGCCCAGGAGAGGTATAGCAGGGTTCTCAGGAAGTGTCATGTCCAATTTTCTGAGGATCCACCAGACTGATTTCCAAAGTGGTTGTACAATCATACAACTCCAGCAGCAGTGGAGGAGTGTTCCTCTTTCTCCACATCCCCGCCAACACCTACTGTCTCCTGAGTTTTTGACCTTAGCCATTCTGACTGGTGTAAGGTGAAATCACAGGGTTGTTTTTATTTGCATTTCCCTAAGGACTAAAGATGTTGAGTACTTCTTAAGGTGCCTCTTGGCCATCCGAATTTCTTCAGGTGAATATTCTTTGTTTAGATCTGTACCCCATTTTTTAATAGGGTTATTTGGTCCCTGGGGTCTAACTTGTTGAGCTCTTTGTATATATTGGATATTAGCCCTCTATAAGATGTAGGGTTTGTGAATATCCTTTTCCAATATAATGGTTGCCATTTTGTCCTTTTAACAGTGTCCTTTGCCTTACAGAAACTTTGTAATTTTATGAGGTCCCATTTGTCAATTCTTGATCTTAGAGCATAAGCTATTGGTGTTCTGTTCAGGAAATTTACCCCTGTGCCCATGTCCTCAATGGTCTTCCCCAGTTTCTGTTCTATTAGTTTCAGTGTTTCTGGTTTTACTTGGAGGTCCTTGATCCACTTGGAGTGAAGTTTAGTACATTGGAGACAAGAATGGATCAGTTCGCATTCTTCTGCATGCTGACCTCCAATTGAACCAGCACCATTTTTTGAAAGGGCTATCTTTTTTTCCACTGGATGTGTTCAGCTCCTCTGTCGAAGATCAAGTGACCATAGGTGTGTGGATCCATTTCTTGATCTTCAATTCTATTCCATTGGTCCACTTGTCTGTCACTGTGCCAATACCATGCACTTTTTAACACTATTGCTCTAAAGTATTGCTTGAAGTCAGGGATACTGATTCCCCCAGAATTTCTTTTGTTGTTGAGAATAGTTTTAGCTATCCTGGGTTTTTTGTTATTCCAGATGAATTTAAGAATTGCCTTTTCTAACTCTGTGAAGAACTGAGTTGGGATTTTGATGGGGATTGCATTGAATCTGTAGATCGCTTTTGGCACAATGGCCATTTTAACTATATTAATTCTGCCGATCCACGAGCATGGCAGATTTTTCCATTTTCTGAGGTCTTCTTCAATTTCCTTCTTCAGAAACTTGAAGTTCTTGTCATATACATCTTTTACTTGTTTGGTTAGAGTCACACCAAGATACTTTATATTGTTTGTGGCTTTTGTGAAGGGTGTCATTTCCCTAACTTCTTTCTCATCCTGCTTATCCTTTGAGTATAGGAAGGCAACTGATTTGCTTGAGTTGATTTTATAACCAGCCACTTTGCTGAAGTTGTTTATCAGCTGTAGGATTTCTCTTATGGAGGTTTTTGGGTCATTTAAGTAGACTATCATGTCATCTCTAAATAGGGATAATTTGACTTCTTCCTTTCCAATTTGTATCCCCTTGACCTCCTTATGTTGTCTAATTGCTCTAGATAGGACTTCAAGTACTATATTGAAAAGATAGTGAGAGAGAGGACAGCCTTTTCTAGTCCCTGATTTTAGAGGGATTGCTTCAAGTTTCTCTCCATTTAGTTTGATGTTGGCTACCAGTTTTCTGTACATTGCTTTAAAGATGTTTAGGTATGGGCCTTGAATTCCTGTTCTTTCCAAGACTTTTACCATGAAAGGATGCTGAATTTTGTCAAATGCTTTTGCTGCATCTAATGAGGTGATCATATGGTTTTTTTTCTTTGAGTTTGTTTATGTAGTGGATAGCATTGATGGATTTCCTTATATTGAACCATCCCTGCATCCCTGGGATGAAGCCTACTTGATCATGGTGGATGATCATTTTGATGTGTTCTTGGATTCAGTTGGCAAGAATTTTATTAAGTATTTTTGCATCAATATTCATAAGGGAAATTGGCCTGAAATTTTCTTTCTTTGTTGGATCTTTGTGTGGTTTTGGTATCAGCATAATTGTAGCTTCTTAGAATGAGTTGGGTAGAGTTCCTTCTGTTTCTATTTTGTGGAATAGTTTGAAGAGTATTGATGTTACATCTTCTATGAAGTTCTTATAGAATTCTGCACTGAAGCCGTCTCGTCCCATGCTTTTTTTGATTTGGAGACTGTCTATGACCCTTTTTATTTCTTCAGGTGTTATGGGACTGTTTAGATGATCTATTTGATCCTGATTTAGTTTTGGTGTTGTATATCTGTCTAGGAAACTGTCCATTTCCTCCAGATTCTCCAGGTGTATTGAGTATAGTCTTTAGTAGTAGGATCTAATGATTTTTTTTAATTTCCTCAGTTTCTGTTGTTATATCTCCCTTTTCATTTCTAAGTTTGTTAATCTGTATACTGTCTCTGTGCCCTTTGGTTAGTCTGACTAAGGGTTTATCTATCTTGTTGATTTTCTCAAAGAACAAGCTCCATTTTTTGCTGATTCTTTGTATGGTTCTCTTTGTTTCTACTTGATTGATTTCAGCACTGAGTTTGTTGATTTTCTGCCTTCTACTCTTCCTGGTGAAATAGCTTCTTTTTGTTCCAGGGCTTTCAGGTGTGTCATTAGGTTGTTAGTGTATAATCTTTCTATTTTCTTTTTGGAGGCACTCAGGGCTATGAGTTTTCCTCTTAGTACTGCTTTCATTGTGTCCCATAGATTTGGGTATGTAGATTCATTTTCATTAAGTTCTAAAAAGTCTTTAATTTCTTTCTTTATTTCTTCCTTGACCAAGGTATCATTGAGAAGAATGTTGTTCAGTTTCCATGAATATGTGGGTTTTCTGTTGTTTTTGTTGCTATTGAAGACCACTTTTACTCCATAGTGATCCAATAGGAGGCATGGGGTTATTTCGATCTTTTTATATTTGTTGAGGTCTGTCTTGTGACCAATTATATTGTCGATTTTGGAGAAGGTACCATGAGGGGCTGAGAAAAAGGTATATTCTTTTACTTTAGGATAAAATGTTCTATACATATACTGTTAAATATAATTTGTCCAAAGCTTCAATTAGTTTCACAGTGTCACTGTGTAGTTTCTGTTTTCCTGATCGGTCCATTGAGGAAAGTGCAGTGTTGAAGTCACCCACAATTATTGTGTTAGGTGCAATGTGTGCTTTGAGCTTGAGTAAAGTTTCTTTTATGAATGAGGGTACCCTTGCATTTGGAGCATATATGTTCAGGATTGAGAGTTCTTCTTGGTGTATTTTTCCTTTGACCAGCAAGATGTGTCTTTCAGAGTCTCTTTTGATGACTTTGGGTTGAAAGTCAATTTTATATGATATTAGAGTGGCTACTTCCACTTGTTTCCTGAGACCATTTCCAGCCTTTTACTCTAGTGTTTGCCTTTACACTGAGGTGTGTTTCCTGTGTTCAGCAAAATGTAGGGTCCTGTTTACATATACAGTCTGTTAGTCTGTCTTTTTTATTGGAGAATTGAGTCCATTGATAGTAAGAGATATTAAGGAAGAGTGATTATTTCTTCCTGTCATTGTTGATGTTATTTTTTATATTTGATTAGTTATCTTCTTTTGGGCTTGATGAAAGAAGGTTACTATCTTGCTTTTTCCAGGATATAGTTTCCCTCCTTGTATTGGTGTTTTCCTCCTACTATCCTTTGTAGGGCTGGGTTTGTGGAAAGATATTGGGTAAACTTGGTTTTTTCATGGAATATCTTGGCCTCTCCACCTATGGTGATTGAGAGTTTTGCTGGGTATAGTAGTTTTGGCTGGCATTTTTGTTCTCTTAGAGTCTGCATGAGATCTGCCCAGAATCTTCTAGCTTTCAGTCTCTGGTGAGAAGTCTGGTGATTCTGATAGGTCTTCCTTTATATGTTATTTGGTCATTTTCTCTTACTGCCTATAATATGATTTCTTTGTTTAGTACATTTGGGGTTTTGATTATTATGTGATGGGAGGTATTTCTGTTTTGGTCCAGTCTGTTTGGTGTTCTGTAGGCTTCTTGTGTATTCATGGGCATCTCTCTCTTTAGGGTAGGGAAGTTTTCTTCCATAATTTTATTGAAGATATTTGCTGGCCTTTTAAGTTGTAAACTTTCACTCTCATCTATGCCTATAATCCTTACGTTCGATCTTCTCATTGTGTACTGGATTTTCTGGATGTTTTGGGTTACAAGCTTTTTGCATTTTGTATTTTCATTAACTGTTGAGTCCATGGTTTCTATGGTATCTTCAGCATCTGAGATTCTTTCTTCTATCTCTTGTATTCTGTTGTTGATATTTGCATCTATGTCCCCTGATTTCTTCCCAAGGTTTTCTATCTCCAAAGTTGTCTCCCTTTGAGTTTTCTTAGTTGTTTCTACTTCTTATTTTCAATCCTGGCTTGTTTTGCTTAGCTCCTTCACTTGCTTGTTTGTGTGTTCCTGTAATTCCTTAAGAGATTTTTGTGTTTCCTCTTTCATGACCTCAGCCTGGTACCAAAGTTCTCCTGTATTTCTTTAAGTGATTTTTGCATTTCCTCCTTGTTGGCTTTTGTATTATCCTGAATTTCTCTCAATGATTTTTGTGTTTCCCTTGTAATGTCTTCTAACTTTTGATCCATTTTCTCCTGAATTTCTTTAAGTATGTCCTTCATGTGTTCCTGTACCAGTATCATGACGAGTGATTTTAAATTCAAGTCTTGTTTTTCTGGTGTGATGGGGTATCCAGGACATGCTGTTAAAGGAGAATTGTGTTCAGATGCTGCCATATTGCCTTGATTTCTGTTAGTGATGTTCCTGCTTTTGCTTTTTGCCCTCTAGTTCTCACTGGTGTTCGTTGGTCTTTTTGTCAATGCTAGACTCACCAGTGCAAGCTTCCTCTTCCTAGCTGGCCTCTGGTGCACAGCTGACCTCCTGCACTGCCTGGAGACAGGGTGTTGTGGCCCAGGCTGTTCAGATCCAGAAGCAGAGACCTGAAGGCTCCTGCCCGGGGCTTGCTGGACTCACCAGAGCACAATGACTCCTCCCAGCCTGTCTCCCTGGTGCCCCTCTGGTCTCTTGCAGGGCCTGGAGATGTGTTGTTGTAGTCCAGGTTGTTCTGGATCCCAAAGGGGAGATCTGAAGGTTCCTGCCAGAGGCCTCAGGGCTGGAATCTAAGATCTGTGGGGCTGGACCCACCACCGGAGCAAGCCTGGACTACATATTTCATTTCAAGAGAGCCACTGTGACACAGAGAGACCCTGTATAAAAAAATAAGTAAAAAGCAAAACCAAAAACAAAGAAAAAATTTACAAAAATGAATAGCTTTTTAATAGTAAAAAAAAAAAAAAAAACCGACAAAAATGCTGAGTAACCTTATTCACATTTCCATTTCTAGTAGCATCAAAGATCATGAAATTTTGAAATAAGTCTAGCCAAGAAGGTAACCGACTGCCACAGTTGAAACTTAAATGTACTGAAGATAGAGAATTAAAAAAAAAAGCACTAGAAAATGAAAAGGCCTCCCATAACACCCTACACAAAAATCACACCTATGTAAATCAATGACCTCATTTTGAACCGAGAAAAACTACAGCTCTTAGAAATATAGGCAGTACTATATAATATGTAGAAATAGGAATGAACTTCTTGAATTGGATCCATAGGTATTTGCTCTGGAATATTTATATCAACCCTAATTAAAATAGCAAGGAAATGAAAGCAAACAAAGTGTCCTTCAACTGATAAATAGTTAATGAAAATGTGGCACATTTATACCATATAAAGGAAACTTAGCTATAGAGAACTCATCACAGTAAATGTGTGGACCTAGGAAAGGTTATATTGAGTGATATAAAGTAGACCTGGAAGCAAAAATGACAGATGTATTCTCTCATCTGTGGTTTCTAGCTCCAAATCCTCATATACATGGAATGATCACAGGAAATAGAAAACTGTAAAGGGAACACAGATAGTGCATGGCTAAGTTAGATAATAGTAAGAAACAGGTGATAAATGGGAAACAAAATAATCATAAAGATACTCCAATTAGCTGGAAGGAGGGAAATCAATTCAATAGAAGAAACAATGAAAAATAATAGCAAGATCATTATATAAATACTCAAGGAATCACATTACTTTATATTTACCTAAAATATACTATATGTATAAAGATATAGGGATAAATCTACATATACTTATAGCATAGAAGAGGTCAAGTCACTTGGGTTGACAGTGGTTACCTAAATACAAAAAGTAACAGAAACTCAAGTACCAGACATGAGAACACTCTTGAGTTGTGAATGAAGGGTTATTTAAGTATCTCCCCAAACAATATATAGCCCTTGTCTGCCTCTCTGTCATTAAGGGTGAGTCCAAATTTCTGGAACACACTGTATGCTTAGAACACATGACTGATGATTTGAGCTGTATGTGACCAAGAAGCATTTTTTTTTTCTGTCTTTCATGGTAAAAGACAATACTATTTAGCTCTTTCCTCACATTTTAATAGGGTTATTTGGTTTTGAGTTCTTTGTATATATTGCATATTAGCCTTCTTTTGAATGTGGGATTGGTAAAGATATGTTACAAATCTGTTGGTTGCTGTTTTGTCCTATTGATAATTTCCTTTGCCTTACAAAAGTTTTGCAATTTTATGAGGTCCCACATGTTTATTCTTTTGCTTTAGGATAGAATGTTCTATATATATCTGTTAAATCTAATTGGTCCAAAGCTTCAATTAGTTTCATTGTGTCCCTGTTTAGTTTCTGTTTTCATGATCAGTCCATTGAGGAAAGTGCAGTGTTGAAGTCACCCACAATTATTGTGTTAGGTGCAATGTGTACTTTGAGCTTCAATAAAGTTTCTTTTACAAAAGAGGGTACCCTTGCATTTGGAGCATAGATGTTCAGGATTGAGAGTTCTTCTTGTTGTATTTTTCCTTTGACCAGCAAGAAGTGTCCCTCAGAGTCTCTTTTGATGACTTTGGGTTGAAATTCAGTTTTATCTGATATTCGAATGGCTACTCCAGCTTGGAGAGGGTGTGGAGAAAGAGGAACACTCCTCCACTGCTGGTGGAGTTGCAAATTGGTACAACCACTCTGGAAAGCAGTCTGGCGGTTCCTCCAAAAACTGGGCACCTCACTTCCAGAAGATCCTGCTATACCACTCCTGGGCATATACCCAGAGGATTCCCCACCATGTAATAAGGATACATGCTCTACCTTGTTCATAGCAGCCCTATTTATAATTACCAGAAGCTGGAAAGAACCCAGGTATCCCTCAACAGAAGAGTGGATGCAAAAAGTGTGGTATATCTACACAATGGAGTACTATTCAGCCATTAGAAACAATGAATTCATGAAATTCTTAGGCAAATGGATGGAGCTAGAGAACATCATACTAAGTGAGGTAACCCAGACTCAAAAGGTGAATCATGGTATGCACTCACTAATAAGTGGATATTAACCTAGAAAACTGGAATACCCAAAACATAATCCACACATCAAATGAGGTACAAGAAGAAAGGAGGAGTGGCCCCTTGTTCTGGAAAGACTCAGTGAAGCAGTATTCGGTAAAACCAGAACGGGGAAGTGGGAAGGGGTGGGTGGGAGGACAGGGGAAGAGAAGGGGACTTACAGGACTTTCGGGGAGTGGGGGGCTAGAAAAGGGGAAATCATTTGAAATGTAAATAAAAAAATATATATCGAATAAAAAAATGGAATAATTTGCATTCTTCTAAATGTTAGCCTCAAGTTGAACCAGCACCATTTGTTGAAAATTCTGCCTTTTTTCACTGAATGGTTTTGGTTCATTGTCAAAGATCAAGTGACCAGAGGTGTGTGGGTTCATTACTGGATCATCAGTTCTATTCAATTGATCAACTTGCCAGTCACTGTATCAAAATACCATGCAGTTTTTTTATCAGTATTTCTCTTTAGTAAAGCTTGAGTTCAGAGATCGTGATTCAATCAGCAGTTCCTTTATTGTTGAAAATAGTTTTTGCTATCTTCTTTTCTTTTAATTCCAAAAGAATTTGAGAATTGCTATTTATAACTCTATGAACAATTCACTGAGGAAACTTGAAGCACCTAAAGAAATGTTCTACACCCTTAGTCATCAGGGAAATGCAAATGAAAACAACCCTGAAATTGTACCTCACACCAGCCAGAATGGCTAAGATCAAAATCTCAGGTGACAGCAGATGCTGACAAGGATGTGGAGAAAGAGGAACACTCCTTCATTGGTGGTGGGATTACAAGCTGGAAATCAGTCTGGTGGTTTCTCAGAAAAGTGGACATAGTACTACCTCAGGACCCAGCTATACTGCTCTTGGGCATACACTCAGAAGATGCTTCAACATATAATGAGAACACACACACACACATACACACACACACACACACACACACACACACACACACACACACACACACACACACACACATATATATATATATATATATATATATATATATATATATATATATATATATATGTGTGTGTGTAATTTCATCCTAAATCAAAAGAATATACATTCTTCTCAGCACCTCATGGTACCCTCTCCAAAATCAAACATAATTAGCCACAAAACAGACCTCAACAGATATAAGAAGATCAAATTAATACCATGCTTCCTATCAGATCACTACAGATTATGGCTGGTCTTCAATAGCAACAAAAACAATAGAAAGCACACATACACACGGAAGCTGAAAAATACTCAATTATATTTTGGTCAAGGAAGAAATAAAGTAAGAAATCAAAGACTTTTTAGAATCTAATGAAAATGAAGGCACAACATACCCAAATTTATGGGACATAATGAAGTCAGTGCTAAGAGGAAAACTCATAACCCTGAGTGTCTCCAAAAAGAAACTGAGAGAATATACACTAGCAGCTTTCACCTGAATGCTCTGGAACAGAAAGAAATTAATACACACAAGAGAAATAGAAGGTAGGAAATCATCAAACTCAGGGCTAAAATCAAACAAGTAGAAAGAAAAAGAACCATACAAAGAATCAACAAAACTAGGAGCTTTTTCTTTGAGAAAATCAACAAGATAGATACACCCCTAGCCAGACTAACGAGAGGACACTGAGACAGTATCCAAATTAACAAAATCAGAGATGAAACAGGAACTATAACAACAGAAACTGATGAAATTCAAAAAAATCATCAGATCCTACTACAAAAGCCTATACTCAACATAACTGGAAAATCTGTAGGAAATGGACAATTTCCTAGACAGATAGCAAATAAATAAATTAAATCAGGATCAAATAGATCATCTAAACAGTCCCACAACCCCTAAAGAAATAGAAGTGGTCACTGAATGTCTTGCAACCAAGAAAAGCACAGGACCAGATGGTTTCAGTGCAGAATTCTATCAGACCTTCAAAGAAGACCTAACACCAATACTCTTCAAACTATTCCACAAAATAGAAACAGAAGGAACACTATCCAACTCGTTCTATGAAGCCACACATACGCTGATAACAAATCCACACAAAGATCCAACAAACATAGGTAACTTCAGACCAATTTCCCTTATGAATGTCCATGCAAAAATACTCAACAAAATTCTTGCCAACTGAATACAAGAACACATCAAAACTATCATTCACCGTGATCAAGTAGGCATCATACCAGGGATTCAGGGATGGTTCAATATATGGAAATCCTTCAATGTAATCCACTACATAAACAATCTCAAAGAAAAAAAACACATTGTCATTTCATTAGATGTTAAAAAAGCATTTGAAAAAATTCAGCATCCTTTCATGCTAAAAATCTTGGAAAGAGGAAATCCAAGACCCTTATCTAAACATAGTAAAAGCAATATACAGTAAACCTGTTAGCCAACATCAAACTAAATGAAGAGAAACTTGAAACAATCTCATAAAATCTGGGACCAGACAAGGCTTCCCCCTCTCTCCATATCTTTTCAGTATAGTACTTGAAGTTCTAGCTAGAGCAAATTAGACAACAAAAGGAGGTCAAAGGGATACAAATAGAAAAAGAGGAAGAAGTTGTTTTAAATAACTGAGTAGTATTCCACTGTGTAATTGTAACACATTTTCTGTATCCATTCCTATGAGGGACATCTGTGTTTTTTCCAGTTTCTGGGTATTATAAATATTGCTATTATGAACATAGTGAAGAGAGCACTATTATTTTGTGAGGTGCAATGTGTGCTTTGAGCTTTAGCAACGTTTCTTTTGTGAATAAGGGTGCCCTTGCATTTGGAGCATAGATGTTCAGAATTGAGAGTTCTTCTTGGTGGATTTTGCTTTTAATGAGTATGAAGTATACTTCCACATCTTTTTTGATGATATTAGGTTGAAAGTTAATTAATCTAGTCCATTAGTCTTTGTCTTTTTATTTTGGAATTGAGTCCACTGATGTTAAGAGATATTAATGAATACTGATTGTTGGTTCCTGTCATTTTTGATGCTATTTTTATATTTGAGTGGTTGTCTTCTTTTGAGTTTGTTGAAAGAAGATTAATTTCTTGCTTTTTCTAGTGTGTAGTTTCCCTTCCTTTGTTGGTGCTTCCCATTCATTATCCTTTGAAGGGCTGAAATTGTGGAAAGATACTGTGTAAATGTGTTTTTGTCATGGAATACCTTGGTTTCTCCATCTATGGTAATTAAGAGTTTTGTTGAATATAGTAGTCTGGGTTGCCATTTGTGTTCCCTTAGGACATTTGCCCAGGCTCTTCTGGCTTTCATAATCTCTGGTGAGAAGTCTGGTGTAATTCTGATAGGTCTAACATTATGCGTTACCTGACCTTTTCCCCTTACTGCTTTTAATATTCTTTCACGGTTTTTATTATGTGACAGGAGGAATTTCTTTTCTGGTCAAATCTATTTGGAATTCTGTAGGCTTCTTGTATGTTCATGGGTAACCCATTTTTAGTTTTTTTTTTTTTTTCTATAATTTTGTTGAAGATATTTACTGGACCTTTAAGTTGCAAATCTTTACTCTCTTCTATAACTATAATCCTTAGGTTTGGTCTTCTCATTGTGTCCTGAATTTCCTGGAAGTTTTGAGTTACAAGCTTTTTGCATTTTGTGTTTTCTTTGACTGTTGAGTCAATGCTTTTAATGGCATCTGAGATTCTTTCTATCTCTTGTATTCTGTTGTTGCTGTTTGCATCTATCACTCCTGATTTCTTTCCAAGGTTTTCTTTCTCCAAATTTGCCTCCCTATGCGATTTCTTAGTTGTTTCTTCTTACATTTTTAGATCCTGGATGGTTTTGCTCATCTCTTTCACTTGTTTGTTTTGGTTTTCCTGTATTTCTTTAAGGGATTTTTGAGTTGCCTCTTTCAGGACTTCTGCCTGTTGACCCATGTTCACCTGTATTTCTTTAAGTGTTTTTTGTGTTTCCATTTTATGGGCTTCTATCTTTTGACCCATGTTCTCCCATATTTCTTTAAGCTATTTTTGTGTTTCCTTTTGAAGGTCTTCTACCTATTGACTCTTGTTCTCCTATATTTCTTTAAGGGAGTTATTAATGTCTTTCTTAAAATCCCCTAGCAACAGCATGAGGTGTGATTTTAAATGCAGACCTTGCTTTTTGGTGTGTTGAGGTATCCAGCAATTGCTGTTGCTGGAGAATGTGGTTCAGATGGAGCCATGTTGCATTGGTTTCAGTTGGTGAAGTTCTTGCATTTGCCTTTGACATCTGGTCATCTCTGGTTTTAGCTGGTGTTGCTGTTTCGGAGTGTGTCTTCTCTGTGCTCCTGGGAGTCCTGTTCTTTCTGTGTACACCTGTATGTAGCTACTTCTGCCAGACCCACTTTCTTGTAGTTGTATTTGGGTATGTAGCTCTGTGACCCTGATCAACTCTGGGTATAGGCTGTGCTGGCTGCCTCATCTGCTTTGCTTGGTAGATATCTGGCTTCCTGCACCACTTGGAGATGGCACACTGTGGCAGGGGATATTCTCAAGCCAGTGGCAGAAACTGGATGGCTCTTGTCAGAGGCCTCCAGAAGTATCATCTGAACTGCAGGACATGTCTCAGCTGTGCTGGCTACCTCCTCCATGCTGCTGGGTGGATATCTGGCTTCCTGCTCCATTTAGAGATGGTATGCTGTGGCATGGGATGTTCCCAAGCTGGAGTCAAAATCTGGAAGGCTTCTGCCAGAGACCTCCCAACAGAATCCTCTGAAATTGGAAAGATTTCCCATGCTCGTGGATTGACAGGATTAATATAGTAACATCTTGCCAAAAGCAATATACAAAATCAATGCAATCCCCATCAAAATATCAATTCATTTCTTCATAGTGCTAGAAAGAGCAATTCACAAATTCATTTGGAATAACAAATACCCAGGATAGCTAAAACTATTCTCAACAGTAAAAGAACTTCTGGGGGAATCAGTATCCCTGATCTCAAGCAGTACTACAGAATGATAGTGTTAAAAACTGCATGATATTGGTACAGTGACAGGCAGGTAGATCAGTGGAAGAGAATTGAAGACCCAGAAATGAACCCACATACCTATGGTCACTTAATCTTTGACAAAGGAGCTAATTTCATCCAGTGGAAAAAAGATAGCATCTTCAACAAATGGTGCTGGTTTAACTGGTTGCTAGCATGCAGAAGAATGCAAATTGATCCATTCTTATCCCCTTGGACTAAGCTCAACCTAAGAGGATCAAGGACCTCCACATAAAACCTGACACGCTGAAACTAATTAAAAAAAAAAAAAACAAAAAAAAAAACAAAACTGGAAGAGCCTTGAACACATATGGGCACAGGGGAAAGTTTCCTGAACAGAACCCCAATAGCCTATGCCCTAAGATCCAGAGTGGACAAATGTGGCCTCATAAAATTACAGATTTTCTGTAAATCAAAGGATACTGTAAATAGAATAAAACAGCAACCAACAAATTGGGAAAAGATCTTTGCCAACACTGCATCCGACAGAGGGATAATATCCAATATATATAAAGAACTCAAGAAGTTAGACTCCAGAGAACCAAATAACCCCATTAAAAATGGGGCTCGGTGGTGGTGGTACACGCCTTAATCCCAGCACTTGGGAGGTAGAGGCAGGCGGATTTCTGAGTTCAAGGCCAGCCTGGTATACAAAGTGAGTTCCAGGACAGCCAGGGCTACACGGAGAAACCCTGTCTCACAAAACAAATAACAAAAACCATAATGGAGTACAGAGCTCAAAAAAGAATTTTCAACTGAGGAAACTCAAATGACTGAAAAGCACCTAAAAAAATGTTAAACATCCTTAGTCATCATGGAAATGCAAATCCAAACAACCCTGAGATTTTACCTCACACCTGTCTGAATGGCTAAAAAGAATTCAGGAGACAGCAGGTGCTGGAGATGTTGTGGAGAGTGGGCAACACTCCTCCACTGCTGGGGTTTGCAAGTTGTAAAACAACTCTGGAAATCAGTCTGATGATTCCTCAGAAAACTGGGCATAATACTACCGGAGGACCCTGTTATACCACTCCTGGGCATATACCCAGAGGATTCCCCAGCATGTTATAAGGACACACGCTATACTATGTTCATAGCAGCCCTATTTATAATAGCCAGAAGCTGGAAAGAACCAAGATGTCCCTCAGTGGGGGAATGGATACAAAAAATGTGGTATATATATTTTTCTATTTTTTTAATTAGCTATTTTCATTGTTTTCACTTCAAATGTTGGAAGGAGTGTTCCTCTTTCTCCACATCCTCAACAACACCTGTTTTCTCCTGAGTTTTAGATCTTGGCCACTCTGACTGGTGTGAGATGAAATTTCAGGGTTGTTTTGATTTACATTTCCCTAATGTCTAATGATAGTGAAAATTCTTTGTTTAGCTTTGTACTCCATTTTTTAATAGGGTTATTTGATTTTCTTGGGTCTAACTTTTTGAGTTCTTTGTATATATTCAGTATTAGCCCTCTATCTGATGTAGGGTTGGTGAAGATCTTTTCCCAATTTGTTAGTTGTTGATTTGTCCTTTTGATGGTGTCCTTTGCCTTACAGAAACTTTGTAATTTTATGAGCTCCCATTTGTCAATTCTTGATCTTAGAGCATAAGCAATTGGTGTTCTGTTCAGGAACTTTCCCCCCAGTACCCATGTCCTCAAGGGTCTTTCCCAGTTTCTTTTCTATTAGTTTCAGTGTGAGGTAACCCAGTCTCAAAAGATCAGTCATGATATTCACTCACTGATAAGCAGATATTAGCCTAGAAACTTGGATTACTCAAGTCATAATCCACATATCAAATGATGTCCAAGAACAACAGAGGAGTGGACTCTGGTTCTGGAAAGGCTCAGTGCAGTAGTATAGGGCAATACCAAAACAGGGAAGTGGAAAGGGGGGGATGGGGTAACAGAGGGCTGGAAGAGGGTTTATGGGG
Organism: Apodemus sylvaticus; assembly: GCF_947179515.1. Classification (NCBI taxonomy): domain Eukaryota; kingdom Metazoa; phylum Chordata; class Mammalia; order Rodentia; family Muridae; genus Apodemus; species Apodemus sylvaticus. The sequence goes on along the minus strand of NC_067495.1, from coordinate 84,099,563 downwards.
TTTTCAAGGAGTGAGGAGCCAGGAAAGGCGAAATCATTTGAAATGTAAATTAAGAATATATCGAATAAAAAAAAAGAAAGTCCTCAAACAAAACATAGAAGAGTAAAAATATAAAAATAAAAATAAAACAACTACTTCCTGAAATTCACAGGCAAATGGACAGCACTTGGCACTAGGGACTAGTAAATATAATCCTGAGTGAGATAACATAGTCACAAAAGAACACACATGGGATATTCGCTGCCTGCCGGAGCAGAAGAGCTTCACCAGTTACCATATCAACCGAGCTTTAGATCTCTGGGGGTGCAAACCGCCAGGGATCTGCCTGTGCTCAGGAACTGAGAGCATAGGCCGTTCATCTGCCAGACCTCTGGGTGTGGGGCCTGTGTACTGCCTGGAGACCAGCAAAGGGAGAGAATTCCTGCGACCATATTCGCTGCCTGCCAGGGCAGAAGATCTTCACTAGGTACTGTATCACCCCGAGCTTTAGATCTCTGGGGGTGCAAACCACTAGGGGTCTGCCTGCACCCAAGAACTGAGCACATAGGCTGTTTTTCTGCCAGTCCGCCTGGCTTGGGGCCTGTGTCCTGCCTGGAGACCAGCAGAGGGAGAGAATCCCTGTGGCCATATTCGCTGCCTGCCACAGCAGAAGAGCATCACTAGGTACTGTAGCACCCTGAGCTTTAGATCTCTGGGGGTGCAAACTGCCAGAGGTCTGCCTGTGCCAAGGACCTGAGCACACAGGTGGTTCATCTCCCAGCTGGTAGGTCCTGGGGCCTGTATCCTTCACTGAGAACAGCAGAGGGAGCAACTCCAGTGGCCATCTCTCTGGCCTGCCAGGGCAGAAAAACATCATTAGGTATTATCCTGAGCTTAAGATCGCTTGGGGGAACCGCCAGACTGATTTCCAGAGTGGTTGTACCAATTTGCAACCCCACCAGCAGTGGAGGAGTGTTCCTCTTTCTCCACACCCTCTCCAACACCTGCTATCTCCTGAATTTTTAATCTTAGCCATTCTGACTGGTGTAAGGTGAAATTTCAGGGTTGTTTTGATTTGCATTTCCCTAATGACTAATGAAGTTGAGCATTTTTTAAGATGCTTCTCCGCCATCCGAAGTTCTTCAGGTGAGAATTCTTTGTTTAACTCTGTACCCCATTTTTAATAGGGTTGTTCGGTTTTCTGGAGTCTAACTTCTTGAGTTCTTTATATATATATTGGATATTAGCCCTCTATCTGATGTAGGATTGGTGAAGATCTTTTCCCAATTTGTTGGTTGCCGATTTGTCCTCTTGATGGTGTCCTTTGCCTTACAGAAACTTTGTAATTTTATAATGTCCCATTTGTCAATTCTTGCTCTTAGAGCACATGCTATTGGTGTTCTGTTCAGAAACTTTCTCCCTGTACCGATGTCCTCAAGGGTCTTCCCCAGTTTCTTTTCTATTAGCTTTAGAGTGTCTGGCTTTATGTGAAGGTTGCACTTATAAGGGAAACACAAAAATCACTTAAAGAAATTCAGGAAAACATGGGTCAGAAGTTTGTAGCCAATAAGGAGGAAAAGCAAAAAAATCACTTAAAAAAATACAGGAGAAATTTGATCAACAGGCAGAAGTCATGAAAGAGGAAACACAAAAATCTCTCAAAGAATTAGAGGAAAACACAAACAAGCAAATGACAGAAGTGAAAAAAAACTTCCAGGATCTGAAAACAGAAGTAGAAACAACTAAGAAAGCACAAAGGGACACAACTTTGGAGATAGAAAACCTTGGGAAGAAATTAGGGACCATATATGCAAATATAAACAACAGAATACAAGAGATAGAGGAATGAATCTCAGATTCCGAAGATACCATAGAAACCATGGACTCAACAGTCAAAGAAAATGCAAAACGCAAAATGCTTGTAACCCAAAACATCCAGGAAATCCAGGACACAATGAGAAAGCCAAATCTAAGGATTATAGGCATTGATGAGAGTGAAGATTTACAACTTAAAGGGCCAGCAAATATTGTCAACAAAATTATGGAAGAAAATTTCCCTAACCTAAAGAGAGAAATGCCCATGAATATACAAGAAGCCTACAGAACTATAAACAGACTGGACCAGAACAGAAATACCTCTTGTCACATAATAATCAAAACCCTAAATGTACTAAACAAAGAGAGAATACTTAGGGCAGTAAGAGAAAAAGGCCAAGTAACATATAAAGGAAGACCTATCAGAATCACACCAGACTCCTCACCAGAGACCATGAAAGCTAGAAAATCCTGGGCAGAGCTCATGAAAACTCTAAGAGAACAAAAATGCCAGCCAAGACTACTATACCCAGCAAAACTCTCAATCACTATAGATGGAGAAACCAAGATATTCCATGACAAAACCAAATTTACACAATATCTTTCCACAAACCCAACCCAACAAAGGATAATGGGGGAAAACACCATTACAACTAGGGAAACTATACCCTGGAAAAAGCAGCATATTAAGCTTCTTTCATCAAACCCAAAAGAAGATAACCACACAAGTATAAAAGTAACATCAAAAATGATGGGAAGCAATAACCACTACTCCTTAATAACCCTTAACATCAATGGACACAATTCCCCAATAAAAAGACTAACAGACTGGTTATGTAAACAGGACCCTACATTTTGCTGCATACAGGAAACACACCTCAGTGTCAAAGACAAAAACTACCTTAGAGTAAAAGGTTGGAAGACAATTCTACAAGCAAATGGTCTCAGGAAACAAGCCGGAGTTACCATTCTAATATCAGATATAATTGAATTTCAACCTAATGTCATCAAAAGAGACATAGAAGGTCACTTCTTGCTGGTCAAAGGAAAAATCTAACAAGAAGAACTCTCAATCCTGAATATCTATGCTCCAAATACAAGGGTGCCCTCATTCATAAAAGAAACTTTACTAAAGCTCAAAGCACACATTGCACCTAACACAATAATTGTGGGTGACTTCAACACTCCACTCTCATCAATGGACCAATCAGGAAAGCAGAAACTAAACAGGGAGACAGTGAAACTAATTGAAGATTTGGACGAATTGGATTTAACAGATATATAGAGAGAACTTTTCATCCCAAAGCAAAAGAAGATACCTTTTTCTCAGCACTTCATGGCACCTTCTCCAAAATCGATCATGTAGTTGGTCACAAGACAGACCTCAACAAATATAAGAAGATTGAAATAATCCCATGCCTCCTATCAGATCACTATGGAGTAAAAGTGGTATTTAATAACAATAAAAACAACAGAAAGCCCACATATACATGGAAACTAAACAATACTCTACTCAATGATACCTTGGTAAAAGAAGAAATGAAAGAAATCAAATATTTTTTTTTAGAATTTAACGAAACTGAAGGCACAACATACACATATCTATGGGACACAATGAAAGCAGTACTAAGAGGAAAATTCATAGCTTTGAGGGCCTCCAAAAAGAAATTCGAGACAGCATACACTAGAAGATTAACAGAACAACTGAAAGCCCTGAAACAAAAAGAAGCTAATTCACCTAGGAGAAGGAGAAGACAGGAAATCATCAAACTCAGAGCTGAAATCAATCAAGTAGAAACCATAGAACCATACAAAGAATCAACAAAACCAGGAGCTGATTAATGATGTTGAACATTTCTTTAGGTGTTTCTCAGTCATCCGAAGTTCTTCAAGTGAAAATTCTTTGTTTAGCTCCTTACCCCATTTTTTTAATAGGGTTATTTGGTTCTCTGGGGTGTAAATTTTTGAGTTCTTTGTATAAATTAGATATTAGCCCTCTGTCAGATTTAGGGTTGGTGAAGATCCTTTCCCAATTTGTTGGTTGCCATTTTGTCCTTTTGACAGTTTCCTTTGCCTTACAGAAACTTTGTAGTTTTTTGAGGTCCCATTTGTCAATTCTTGATCTTAAAGCATAAACTATTGGTTTTCTGTTCAGGAACTTCTCCCCTGTGCCCATGTCCTCCAGGGTCTTCTTCCCGAGTTTCTTTTCTATTAGTTTCAGTGTATCAGGTTTCATTCAGAGGTCCTTGAACCACTTAGAGTTGAGCTTAGTGCAAGGTGAGAGGAATGGATCAATTTGGATTCTTCTGCATGCTGACCTCCAATAGAACCAGCACCATTTGTTGAAAAGGTTATCTTTTTTCTACTGGATGTTTTCAGCTCCTTTGTAGAAGATCAAGTGACCATAGGTGTGTGGGTACATTCCTGGATCTTCAATCCTATTCCATTGATCCATTTGCCTGTCATTGTACCAATACCATTCAGTTTTTAACACTATTGCTCTGTAGTAATATTTGAGGTCTAGGATACTGATTCCCCCAGAAGTTCTTTTACTGTTGAGAATAATTTTAGCTATCCTGTTTTTTTTTTTTTAATTCCAGATGAATTTGAGAATTGCTCTTTCTAACTCTCTCAAAGTTTCACTGTTTCTCTGTTTAGTTTCTGTTTCAATGACCTGTCAATTATTGAATAGTGTTAAAGTCTCCCACTATTATTATGTGGGCTTCAGTGTATGTTTTAAGCTGTAGTAAAGTTTCTTTTATCAATGTGGATGCTCTTGCATCTGGGGCATTGATATTCAGAATTGAGAGCTCATCTTGGTAGACTTTCCCCTTGATGAATATGCTTGACAACTTTTGGTTGAAAGTCTATTTTATTGGATATTAGGATAACAACTTCTGCTTGTTCCCTAGGACCATTTACTTGGAAGAACTTTTTCTTTCCTTTTACTCTGAGATAGTTACTGTCTTTGTTATTGAGGTGTGTTTCCTTTGTGCAGCAAAATGCTGGATCTTGTTTGAGTATCCAGACTACTAGATTATGTTTTTTAATAGTTGAGTCCATTAATTTTCAGATATTAAAGGGAGATGACTGTTTTTTCTTGATAATTTTGTTTTTGTAGGTAGCTTTAGGTACTTGTGGTTTTCTCCCTTTTTGCTTTGTTGTGAGACACTAAATATCTTGTCCTTTCTTTGGTGTAAGTACCTTCCTTGTGTTGGAGTTTTCCTTCTACGATCCTCTATAAGGCTAGATTGGTAGATAGATACTATTTGAATTTGGTTTTGTCCTGTAATATCTTGGTTTCTCCATCTATGTTGATCAAGAGTTGATTTTGTGTTTTCTTAGAATCTGCTTGACCTCTGACCAGGCTCTTCTGGCTTTCATAGTCTCTGTTGAGAAGTCTGGTGTAATTCTGACAGGTCTACCTTTGTATGTTACTTGGCCATTTTTCCTTGAATCTTTTAACATTCTTTCTTTGTTCTGTGTCTTTAATGTTTTGATTATTATGTGACAAGAGGATTTCATTTTCTGGTCCCATTTCTGTAATGTTCTATAGGCTTTTTGTACCTTTATGGCCATCTCTTTCTTTGGGTTGAGGAAGTTTTCTTCTATGATTTTGTTGAAGCCATTTTCAGGTTCTTTGAGCAGGCAGTCTTCATTCTCCTCTTTTTTCAATTATTAGATTTGGTCTTTTCATTGTGTCCTGAATTTCTTGAATGCTTTGGGTTAGGAGCTTTTTTTTATGTTTTGAATTTTCTTTGACAATGGTGTCAATCTCTTCTATCTCTACACCTGAGATTTGCTCTTCTATCTATTATATTCTGTTGGTGATACTTGCATCTGTAGTTTCTGACACTTTCCAAGGTTTTCCATTTCCAGATTAGCTTCCATTTGTGTCTTCTTTATTGTTTCTATGTCCGCATTTAGGTCTTGGATCACTTTATTCAATTCCTTTACCTGTTTACCTGTGTTTTCCTGTATTTCTTTCAGAAATTTATTGATATTATCCTTAAAGGACTCTATTATTTTCATGAGATAGGATTTTAAGTCAGCTTACTGATTTTCTTTTTTTTTTTTATTTTTATTGGATATTTTATTTATTTACATTTTTTTACCTTCTTTTTTTTATTCGATATAATTTATTTACATTTCAAATGATTTCCCTTTTTCTATCCCCCCCCACTCCCCGAAAGTCCCGTAAGCCCCCTTCTCTTCCCCTGTCCTCCCATCCACCCCTTCCCACTTCCCCGTTCTGGTTTTGCTGAATACTGTTTCACTGAGTCTTTCCAGAACCAGGGGCCAAACCTCCTTTCTTCTTGTACCTCATTTGATGTGTGGATTATGTTTTGGGTATTCCAGTTTTCTAGGTTAATATCCACTTATTAGTGAGTGCATACCATGATTCACCTTTTGAGTCTGGGTTACCTCACTGAGTATGATATTCTCTAGCTTCATCCATTTGCCTAAGAATTTCATGAATTCATTGTTTCTAATGGCTGAATAGTACTCCATTGTGTAGATATACCACATTTTTTGCATCCACTCTTCTGTTGAGGGATACCTGGGTTCTTTCCAGCATCTGGAAATTATAAATAGGGCTGCTATGAACATAGTAGAACATGTATCCTTATTACATGGTGGTGAGTCTTCTGGGTATATGCCCAGGAGTGGTATAGCAGGATCTTCTGGAAGTGAGGTGCCCAGTTTTCTGAGGAACCGCCAGACTGATTTCCAGAGTGGTTGTAACAATTTGCAACCCCACCAGCAGTGGAGGAGTGTTCCTCTCTCTCCACACCCTCTCCAACACCTGCTGTCTCCTGAATTTTTAATCTTAGCCATTCTGACTGGTGTAAGATGAAATCTTAGGGTTGTTTTGATTTGCATTTCCCTAATGACTAATGAAGTTGAGCATTTTTTAAGATGCTTCTCCGCCATCCGAAGTTCTTCAGGTGAGAATTCTTTGTTTAACTCTGTACCCCATTTTTTAATAGGGTTGTTTGGTTTTCTGGAGTCTACCTTCCTGAGTTCTTTATATATATTGGATATTAGCCCTCTATCTGATGTAGGATTGGTGAAGATTTTTTCCCAATTTGTTGGTTGCCGATTTGTCCTCTTGATGGTGTCCTTTGCCTTACAGAAACTTTGTAATTTTATGAGGTCCCATTTGTCAATTCTTGCTCTTAGAGCATACGCTATTGGTGTTCTGTTCAGAAACTTTCTCCCTGTACCGATGTCCTCAAGGGTCTTCCCCAGTTTCTTTTCTATTAGCTTCAGAGTGTCTGGCTTTATGTGGAGGTACTTGATCCATTTGGATTTGAGCTTAGTACAAGGAGACAAGGATGGATCAATTCGCATTCTTCTGCATGCTGACCTCCAGTTAAACCAGCACCATTTGTTGAAAAGGCTATATTTTTTCCATTGGATGTTTTCAGCCTCTTTGTCGAGGATCAAGTGGCCATAGGTGTGTGGGTTCATTTCTGGATCTTCAATCCTGTTCCATTGATCCTCCTGTCTGTCACTGTACCAATACCATGCAGTTTTTAACACTATTGCTCTGTAGTATTGCTTGAGGTCAGGGATACTGATTCCCCCAGATTTTCTTTTGTTGCTGAGAATAGTTTTAGCTATCCTGGGTTTTTTGTTGTTCCAGATGAATTTGATAATTGCTCTTTCTAACTCTGTGAAGAATTGAGTTGGGATTTTGATGGGTATTGCATTGAATCTGTATAGTGCTTTAGGCAAAATGGCCATTTTAACTATATTGATTCTACCTATCCATGAGCATGGGAGGTTTTCCCATTTTTTGAGGTCTTCTTCCATTTCCTTCTTCAGAGTCTTGAAGTTCTTGTCATACAGATCTTTCACATGTTTGGTAAGAGTCACCCCGTGATACTTTATACTGTTTGAGGCTATTGTGAAGGGGGTCATTTCCCTAATTTCTTTCTCAGCCTGCTTATCCTTTGAGTATAGGAAGGCCACTGATTTGCTTGAGTTGATTTTATAACCTGCCACTTTGCTGAAGTTGTTTATCAGCTGTAGGAGCTCTCTAGTGGAGTTCTTTGGGTCACTTAGGTAGACGATCATGTCGTCTGCAAATAATGATAGTTTGACTTCTTCCTTTCCAATTTGTATCCCTTTGACCTCCTTATGTTGTCGAATTGCCCGAGCTAGTACCTCAAGTACAATATTGAAAAGATAAGGAGAAAGGGGGAAGCCTTGTCTGGTCCCTGATTTCAGTGGGATTGCTTCAAGTTTCTCTCCATTTAGTTTGATGCTGGCTACCGGTTTGCTGTATATTGCTTTTACTATGTTTAGGTATGGGCCTTGAATTCCTGTTCTCTTCAAGACTTTAAGCATGAAGGGATGCTGAATTTTGTCAAATGCTTTTTCAGCATCCAATGAAATGACCATGTGGTTTTGTTCTTTGAGTTTGTTTATGTAGTGGATTGTATTGATGGATTTCCGTATATTGAACCAACCCTGCATTCCCGGGATAAAGCCTACTTGATCATGGTGGATGATCGTTTTGATGTGTTCTTGGATTCGGTTGGCAAGAATTTTATTGAGTATTTTTGCATCGATGTTCATAAGGGAAATTGGTCTGAAGTTCTCTTTCTTTGTTGGATCTTTTTGTGGCTTTGGTATCAGCGTAATTGTGGCTTCTTAGAAGGAATTGGGTAGTGTTCCTTCTGTTTCTATTTTGTGGAATAGTTTGAAGAGTATTGGTGTTAACTCTTCTTTGAAGGTCTGGTAGAATTCTGCACTGAAGCCATCTGGTCCTGTGTTTTTTTTGGTTGGAAGACTTTCTATGACTCCTTCTATTTCTTTAGGCATTATGGGACTGTTTAGATTGTCTAGTTGGTCCTGATTTAATTTTGGTATTTGGTATCTGTCAAGGAAATTGTCCATTTCCTCCAGATTCTCCAGTTGTGTTGAGTACAGGCTCTTGTAGTAGGATCTGATGATTTTTTGGATTTCCTCAGTTTCCGTTGTTATATCTCCCTTTTCATTTCTAAGTTTGTTAATTTGGATACTTTCTCTGTGACCTTTGGTCAGTCTGGCTAAGGGTTTATCTATCTTGTTGATTTTCTAAAAGAACCAGCTCTTGGTTTTGTTGATTTTTTGTATGGTTCTCTTTGTTTCTACTTGATTGATTTCGGCCCTGAGTTTGATGATTTCCTGCCTTCTACTCCTACTGGGCGAAATAGCTTCTTTTTGTTCTAGGGCTTTCAGGTGTGTCATTAAGCTGGTAATGTATGCTCTCTCCATTTTCTTTTTGGAGGCACTCAGGGCTATGAGTTTTCCTCTTAGCACTGCTTTCATTGTGTCCCATAGATTTGGGTATGTTGTGTTTTCATTTTCATTGTGTTCTAAAAAGTCTTTAATTTTTTTCTTTATTTCTTCCTTGACCAAGTTATCATTGAGTAGAGTATTGTTCAGTTTCCATGTGTATGTGGGTTTTCTGTTGTTTCTGTTGCTATTGAAGACCACTTTTACTCCATAGTGATCAGATAGGAGGCATGGGATTAGTTCTATCTTCTTATATTTGTTGAGGTCTGTCTTGTGACCAATTATATGGTCGATTTTGGAGAAGGTACCATGAGGTGCTGAGAAAAAGGTATATTCTTTTGTTTTAGGATAGAATGTTCTATATATATCTGTTAAATCTAATTGGTCCAAAGCTTCAATTAGTTTCTTTGTGTCCCTGTTTAGTTTCTGTTTTCCTGATCGGTCCATTGAGGAAAGTGCAGTGTTGAAGTCACCCACAATTATTGTGTTAGGTGCAATGTGTGCTTTTAGTTTTAATAAAGTTTCTTTTACGAAAGAGGGTGCCCTTGCATTTGGGGCATAGATGTTCAGGATTGACAGTTCTTCTTTTTGTATTTTTCCTTTGACCAGCATGAAGTGTCCCTCAGGGTCTCTTTTGATGACTTTGGGTTGAAAGTCAATTTTATCTGATATTAAAATGGCTACTCCAGCTTGTTTCCTGAGACCATTTGCTTGTCAAATTGTCTTCCAGCCTTTTACTCTAAGGTAGTGTTTGTCTTTGACCCTGAGGTGTGTTTCCTGTAAGCAGCAAAATGTAGGGTCCTGTTTACGTATCCATTCAGTTAGTCTGTGTCTTTTTATTGGGGCATTAAGTCCATTGATGTTAAGAGATATTAAGGAATAGTGATTGTTACTTCCTATCATTTTTGACGTTATTTTTTAAATTTGAAAGCTTAACTTCTTTTGGGTTTGATGAAAGGTTACTATCTTGCTTTTTCCAGGGTGAAGTTTCCCTCCTTATATTGGTGTTGTCCTCCTATTATCCTTTTTAGGGCCGGGTTTGTGGATAGATATTGGGTAAACTTGGTTTTGTCATGAAATATCTTAGTTTCTCCATCTATGGTGATTGAGAGTTTTGCTGGATATAGTAGTTTTGGTTGGCATTTGTGTTCTCTTAGAGTCTGCATGAGATCTGCCCAGGACCTTCTAGCCTTCATAGTCTCAGGTGAAAAGTCTGCTGTGATTCTGATAGGTCTTCCTTTATATGTTACTTGGCCTTTTTCTCTTACTGCCTTTAGTATTCTTTCTTTGTTTAGAACATTTGGTGTTTTGATTTTTATGTGACGGGAAGTATTTCTGTTCTGGTCCAGTCTGTTTGGAGTTCTGTAGGCTTCTTGTATATTCATGGGCATCTCTCTCTTTAGGTTAGGGAAGTTTTCTTCCATAATTTTATTGAAGATATTTGCTGGCCCTTTAAGTTTTAAATCTTCACTCTCATCTATGCCTATAATCCTTAGGTTTGGTCTTCTCATTGTGTCCTGGATTTCCTGGATATTTTGGGTTACAAGCTTTTTGCATTTTGCATTTTCTTTACCTGTTGAGTCCATGGTTTCTATGGAATCTTCAGCATCTGAGATTCTTTCTTCTATCTCTTGTATTCTGTTGTTGATATTTGCATCTCTGTCCCCTGATTTCTTCCCAAGGCTTTCTATCTCCAAAGTTGTCTCCCTTTGAGTTTTCTTAGTTGTTTCTACTTCTGATTTTAGATCCTGGATGGTTTTGCTTAGCTCCTTCACTTGCATGTTTGTGTTTTCCTGTAATTCTTTAAGAGATTTTTGTGTTTCCTCTTTCATGAGCTCAGCCTGTTGACCAAAGTTCTCCTGTATTTCTTTAAGAGATTTTTGTGTTTCGTCTTTCATGACCTCAGCCTGTTGACCAAAGTTCTCCTGTATTTCTTTAAGTGTTTTTTGCATTTCCTCCTTGTTGGCTTTTGTATTCTCCTGGATTTCTTTCAATGATTTTTGTGTTTCCCTTGCAAGGGCTTCTAACTTTTGATCCATTTTCTCCTTAATTTCTTTAAGTATGTCCTTCATGTGTTCCTGTACCAGCATCATGACCAGTGATTTTAAATCCAAATCTTGTTTTACTGGTGTGATGGGGTATCCAGGACATGTTGGTAGAGGAGAATTGGGTTCAGATGTTGCCATATTGCCTTGATTTCTGTTAGTGACGTTCCTGCGTTTGCCTTTTGCCATCTAGTTCTCACTGGTGTTAGTTTGTCTTGTCAGTGCTGGACTCACCAGTGCAAGCTGCCCCTTCCCAGTTGGCCTCTGGTGCACAGCTTACCTCCTGCACTGCTTGTAGACAGGGTGCTGCTGCCCAGGCTGTTCAGATCCCAAAGCAGGCACCCGAAGGCTCCCACTGGGGCCCGCTGGATTCACTGGAGCACACTGACTTCTCCCAGTTGGCTTCCCGGAAACCCAGCTAGCCACTTGCAGGACTTTGAGATGTGGTGCTGCCGCCCAGGCTGATCTGGGCAGCAGAACTCCCAACCGCGTTGGTGCACACAAGGCTAGCCTAGCTGCTCAGGCCCTGAGTCTAGGCAAAAGCCTGGCAGGCCAATGTAGGTGCAAAGTTCCCCTCAGCTGTGGGTGTTAATTGGGTGTGTCAGGTGACTAGGATGGTGGCGTGCGCGAGTTCCCTGAGAGTGCTGGGAGAGTCTGCTGGGCTAACAACCTCCTGGCTGGGTCAGCACACAGATGGCCCAACGAGCAGCCCAGGGCCTGGGGGCAGTCCAGGGCCTGACCGTCTGAGACCCCTGCTATGTCCGCCTTGGGCTATGCCTGTTAACTGGTTTGGTTTTGTCTGCTAGTCTCTCTGGCTTCCCATAGGCAAAATGGCGGCGGTGCGCGCTGGCCCGGGCAAACAAGCTCCTGGCTGGGTCGGCACACAGATGGCCCACTGAGCAGCCCAGGACCTGGGGGCAGTCCAGGGCCTGACCGTCTGAGACCCCTGCTATGTCCGCCTCGGGCTATGCCTGTTAGCCGTTTTGGTTTTGCCTGCTAGGTCTCCCTGGCTTCCCTTAGGCAAAATGGTGGTGGTGCGCGCGCCGGCCCGGGAGGAAAAAACCCTCCTGGCCGGGTTTGCACCCGGTGGACCCCCGATCAGCCCAGGGCCTGGGTGCAGGCCAACGCCCGTCGGGCTTAGACCCCCGCGATGTTGGTCTCGGGTTATATTTGCATACCTCAGTCTGATTTCTCTGGCGACCGATAACCAATATGGAGCCCTCGTAACTGACTGGCGGGAGACAGAGTTCTCCAGCTTACTGATTTTCAAGTGTGTTGTATTTAGGGCTTACTGTGGTGGGAGAACTTTGTTCTGATGTTGCCCACATATATTGACTTCTGCTTCCTATGGTCTTGTGCTTGCCTTTTTCCATCTGGATATTCCTGGTATTTGTTGGTATGGTTGACTGTATAGAGTCTGCCTCTTTTTTTTTTTTTTTTTTTTTTTTTTTTCTTTTTGGCTGGGTTGCTTCAGGTCTTCTGGTAGGCCTGCAGCCCTGACTATAGTAAACTGCCTATGGGACCTTCCAACTGGGGGCTCGTCACAGGGGCCAGGAAGGTGCTGATCTGTCACTTTGACTGCAGTAGATATACTGGAAGGTCATCAGACTGTTGGTTTTTCAGTGGAGCAATCAAGATGTTTTCCAGCTTCTCTGCTTGCAGCTGATATTCAATTATTCTGAGTGCAATGGATCCTCAACTCCTCTGGGTGCAATGGGGTCTCAACTGCTCTTAGTACAAAGGGTCCAACTGCTCTAAGTACAGAGGGTTCTATAGGATGGATCAGGATTTCCTGTCTTCACTGGAGCAGATGAGCCAAAGTCTGCCCCAACAGAAAGGACCAAGCAGCAAAAGGGGTGGAAGGGAGGGAAGGGGAGTGGTATTTGGAAGGGCATGGATTTTGGTGGGTTATGGGTCCTTAGTCCACCTGGCTCCCATCAGTAGCTCTGGTACTCTGGAGGAGTGGGGGGAGGTGCATTTCTTACCAACTTCTTTGAGTACAGTGGTTTCTCTAGAAAGGATAAGGATACAAGGATCAAGATACAAGATCTAAATGGACAATATATAGTCAGATTATTTGCCAAAATATTCCATGAATAGCCCTATCCTTGTTCCTGATAGAGTGTTTGACTGCTTCTGAAATATAATAATATCATGCTGTCTTCACTGGAGCAGAACAGCCAAGAGCCTGTGCCAGCAGAAAGGACCAGGCAGCCAGAAGGTGGTATTATAATTCACAGTAACACTGTAAGATTTGTTGACACCCCACCTCAGTGGGCTCCATATAACTCTCCATCTCTTTTAAAGCTAAACATCAGGAAAGAATCTTCCTCCTTAGTTCTAGGTGAGTAAACAAAGAGAATGATAAGAGTCTTTTGGCCCCTCTGACCATGATCTCATATAAAGTAAATTTAAATTACATGTTTTTTTCTGATGGTTAAGCATGAACATTTTTTGAAGTGATCTCTATTAAATTTTCTTTTTTTTCCTGAAAACCATTTACTTAGGTCTTTAATCCATTTTTGTACTGCATTGTTCATTTTCATGGAGTTAATATTTTATGTCAATTATACATTTTAACTACTGATTATTTATTTGTCACATACCTAGTAGACATATTCTCTGATTGTGTTTTGTTTATAAAATATCTGCCATAGTACCATATGTCTACTGGTAACACTCTATGGGAAAGTTGTAAAATTTATAGTAAGTGAAGAATTGTTGAAATAATTATCACCAGGGCATAGGATCTAAGAATAGCTTGGTCCAACATGCTGGTCTCTGCTTCCTAAATATGGATACAATGTAATTGACCAGGACTTCTGATGTTTACCTTCTCTGCTTTTTGCCATATCATTTTCCAATACCATTAACTATATTCTTCTTATTAAAAAAAGTCAAAACAACCTCATTCTTTCTCCTCATTTTTTTAGCACTGTTGTTTCATAGTAACAGAAACAGAGCTAAAACAAGAAAGTGGTACCAAGAGTGGGAATCATGACTATGACTATCTGTGGCATTTAAGTGTCCTTTTCAAGGGAAGAATCTGGTAGATTTTGGGATTAGGGTTTAGGGAAGCCACTAAATACTGTATACACAGATTAATTGGCCATTCCAGTTGAATTTGGGGAGACAGTGATGCTGAGAAATGGTAGGCTAGATTATTATATTTCAGAAGAAATCAAAGATGCTACCAGGAACAAGGATGGAGCTATTCATGAAATATTTTGGCAAATAATCTGACTATATATTGTCCTTTAGATATTGTGTTTATGAGATTTAAATTAGGGAATATTTAGGCCATTTGTGCCTACAGAATGTCAGCTATTGTCAAAGCACCCTATTGAGAGCTTATTTGTGAATTTGTAAGTGACAATTTGAGTGTCTGAAATTCAAAAAGAAGTGATAAATCTCATACCAGATGCTACTCAAGTTAAGCCCTTCCAGACTCCCCTCTGTATCCTGATGTTGGTCCTTTAGCCCTTGTAGCTACAGGGAGAAACAGACTGCACATTAAGAGCATGTTTTATGAATCTTTAGTCAAACTACTAACATTACTAGGTTGCAACAGAATAGTAGATTTCAAGGCAGCTTAGAGAACTACAGTTCCTATATTCAATGGCATCATAGCATTATGGTATATTACCCACTGTTTAATGAGTGCACCATAATTAAATGTGCAACTATACCAGGCAATGGTGGCACATACCATTAATCTTAGAATTTTGGAAGCAGAAGTGGGTAGAGGTCTAAGTTTCAGGGTAGCCAGATCTGTAGAATAAGTTCCAGGATGTGCAGAACTAGAGAGAAATTCTGTCTCAACAAAACAAAGTACAATTCCTCCATAACCCTTCCAAACCTTTCAAATTGTCTAATATATAAACAAAGTTCTTTCTTTCTTTGATCTCCATACAACATATCTTTCATCATCAAATAAATACTTAAAATAGAACTTGTCATTTGGACAGTTCAAAACCTTTCAGTTCTCTCCAAACTCCACTGTATTCTCTCTCTCTCTCTCTCTCTCTCTCTCTCTCTCTCTCTCTCTCTCTTATTGAGTATTTTCTTCATTTACACTGCCAATGGTAAAACCTTTCCCAATTTTCCCCCTCCTAAAAGCCCCCCTCCCCAACAATTCCCTACCTCTCCTTCCACCCTCTGCCTCCATGTATATGCCCCTCTACCTGACACACTCCCACCTCTCCCCAATTCCCTCCCCCCAGTCTGTTTTCCTTTGTTGGGGCCTCTATTGAGCCCTTACCTGATCAAAGACCACTCCTCCCACTGATGCCCAACAAGGCATTCCTCTGCCACATTTTGGCTGGAACTTGCATCATCTCTCTATTGTGGGGGAGTAGACTGAATAAATGGTAAGGAGAGAGAGCCATTAGATGGAAGAACAGGTAAGGTAGCCAATCAGAAGATCTACCCTAGATCCCATCCCTCCCCCAAAGTTTTTATAAGGTCCCTGTCTATGAGGCATAAATAACATGAGCCATTTACCAAAGATTTTCTGAAGGTGAATATTTTCTGTCTTATTGAGCTGCAACATTCCAGGAAAGAATTTTCTCTCTGGGAGCATTCATCACTGGCCTAGACTCTGCTCAACAGTCAAGGTGTAAGAGTTTATCCACTTCCAGCCACTTCTTGCTCAGTGTCACCGACATTGATTCCTAGATGACTGCTGTGTCTTACCTCCTGCTACCAACTCCTCTGGGGCAGTGGTGGCTGGTGAAGAGGTCCAACAGCCTATATTGCTCTGCTTCCCCTAGGAGAGCTGAAACAATTTTTTGTTCAGGACATATACAAGCCTCATGAAATCCTTTGTTCCCTCTGGCCAGGCTAAGGATTCTCTGCTGGCTATCTTAAAGGTACCAAGCTGGTATGGGACTCATAGAGCTCTTCTTGCCTCTGCATTAAATATGCTGGGATTAAAAATAATGGGTACATAGTAAAGTGTTATTTCAATTATTAAATAAAAAATGTAATATCAAGAAACAATCATCTTCACTGTACTCTATAGAATTAGAGACCTACTAATGTGAGAATAAATTAAAAATAAATGAAAGAAAATCTTTGATGGAAGAAATATCAAGGGAGCATAACATTGTATGTAAAGAGTTGTTTCTACTGATTTTTTTATGCATGTCTACAGTCAAAAAGAGTAACAAAAAGAAAATGAAGAAATTTAAAACTGAATATTGTAGAAGAACAAAACACTGGGAAGCTTACAATTGTATCCACATCCTATACAGAAAATTGCATTTGTTAAGTAGACTGTCACTAATGAGAAGTACCCTCCTTTATACTACCAAAATAAGAATGGCTACTTTGAGGACAAGACTCCACACATAAAAATCTCTAGTTAGTAAAAGGAAACAACTAAAAACATTTTCTGCTCTTGTAAAGAAATTATCTTGAGAAGTTTGTCAACTGTTTCAATATACATAATGTGACAGAATTTCTATCAAAGCAGCCAGCTTCCAGACCATACTACCAGCAGAGCTTTTATGTGTTGACCATGTGGGACTGGTCTGCAAGGTAAGACAGATTTGGGGAAATAACAGATTTTTCTTCCATAGTTTTAGAAAGAAACCTAGTAGGGTCTGGTAATACATGGCAGGATCTAATTCTTTCTGAAGAGATCTTTGAAGGCCATTGTGTGAGGCTGAGGAAATGAATCCTAGATTAAGATGGAAATGACAAGATACTGGAAATATCACAGCCATAGGCCAACTTCCAAAAATAGTTGCATACAGCAAATCATTTTTCTGTGGCAGTGAGAAACCAGGTATACAAATTTGTAATAAAAATTGATTCCATGAAAAGAGTGTGTGCTTAGCTTAGTTCTTCAGGGTAGCTACAGGAAACCAGGAGTAGGGATGCTGGGAGGCATGCTGTTCTAACTGTACCTCGGCTGATCCAGAGCCACATGGAGGAACCATATTCTAGCTAGAATTTGTAATCAAATTCACTGAAAAATGATCCAAATACCTCATGATTGTTGAGATCCAGTGTGTATGTTTCAGTCTCTGGTTCTATCCCACGCTGATCTATTGTAATTTAAAGACAAGACCTTCAAGCATTGTTAGGAGGGAAACCAACTAGGAGAAAAAATAGAAATAGAGAATAAGGAATCTCTTTCCATTTCTCCAGATCTCTCATAATATTTATGCACGTTCCAAATAATATTAGAAATTTTATTGGAAGCCAGGTAATGGTGGAACACACCTTTAATCCCAGCACTTGGGAGGCAGAGGCAGAGGCAGAGGCAGAGGCAGAGGCAGAGGCAGAGGCAGAGGCAGAGGCAGAGGCAGAGGCAGAGGCAGAGGCAGAGGCAGAGGTAGGCAGATTTCTGAGTTTGAGGCCAGCCTGGTCTACAGACTGAGTTCCAGGATAGCCAGGACTACACAGACAAACTGTGTCTCAAGAAAACAACAACAACAACCAAAAAAAAAAAAAACAAGCAAACAAAAATATTGGGAAGGTAAATAAATTTAAGTCCTTTTGGGGATGTTTCAAATGTAGAAATGGATGTTTTCCAAGAGGGATCCAAAGGAGTAATGAGAAGATATAAAAGACACTGTTTCCATGCGTGAGGGGGAAATTTCACTGCAGCCTGAAGTTGGGCACATTCCCCAAGACTCAAGGAGGAAAAGACAAATGATAACCAGACCATTCAATGGTACTTCACTACTTCCAACTGGGGCTAGTTGTTTACCCTGGCTAAGGCAGAGGAGAGACTCAGAGTTTGGTACCAAGGCATTCATAGAGTCAAGAAGGTGAAGAAGGAAACTGAGCTCTTTAAGTGTAGAGCAGAACAAGTCTGTCTCTTTACAGGAAAAGTTTAAGGAAAAGTGTCTCTCAATGGAGGTAGCAAAAGAGAGCAGGAAGGAGTGCAATTCCCTAGTAGGGCTTAAAGAAACTGTAGGGTTGCAGGTGCAAGGAGGATGGTGGTATGCAGGTAGGTGAAGAGGGCTCACCTAGGCCTTAAAGGCTATATTACAGTACCACAGAAGTGATGGATATTCAAAGGTTACTTCCTGGGGAGTATGTTAAAGGGGGATGTTAAAAAAAAAAGGGAAATTTACCTAATTTCTGCTAGTGGGAGAGGTGATGAGAGAACAGTGAACTGGAAAGTAAATTTGTTGCAGGTAGTGGTGCGTTTGAAATAGAATCCCAGTGTGTTGCTTACACCCATTAGAAGCATAAATACCAGGAGAGTCTACAGAGTCTAGAGATACCAATGTTCTAAAATGTAGTGTTATAAAGGGATATTGGTGGGCCCATGCCATGGTGAACCCCTGAGATATTGTACCATGCAAGAGATCTCACATAAATGGGTATATTTTGGGAACAGGCAGGAAGGATCCAAATAAAGGATAGAGGCAAACAGCCAGTAGTAGAGCTATGAAGATAGCAGGTTTATTACTTGTACATTGCAGCAGCAAGTAATGGCTATTGCTTGTTTCTGGGAGGAACCTTGTGTAATAACCCACAAGCTAACAATTTAGTTTTCACTATTGTGCAGTTTTTCTTGATGTATATGTCTAGCTTTAGTCCATTATATTGAGATAGAATGACATTATTGCAAGTATGATATTTTTAAGAGAAAATATATAAAGTTATATGTAGCAGTGAAAATCTACAAAAAAGGCTTTTGGGGGGTTTTCTTGTTGCTGCAACAAAATACCGTGAATAAAGAAATTTTGGAGGAAAGTAATCAGTTGGTTTATATTTCCACAGCACTTTTTATCAGCAGCCACTGTTGCAGAGGCTATGTAGGGGTGCTGTTTACTGATTTCAACCATGGCTTTGCTCAGCCTGTTTTCTTTAGAACCCAGAACTATCAGCCCAGGGATGATCTCATAGCTGAGCCATACCTGTTAATCACTAAATAAGAAAATGCCTTAGTGATAGATCTTATGGAGGCATTTTCTCAATTGAAGTTTCCTTCCTTTCAGATAAATCTAGCTTGTGTCAAATTGACATAAAACTATCTAGGAAAAACCAAAATAGAATTTATTTTAAATAAAGATTTTATTTTCAAGCACATTATTTTTCTTGCCTTTGCTTCTTTTTGGATCTTAATCACAAAACGGTACTCATAATGTTCCTTTTCCAATGAATAGTATAAGGTCTGACTGGTTGTTCCCTATCCAGTGAACTTAATCGATTTGACAATGTCCAGGACAGTCAGATAACCTGTTTCAAAAAGTGGACAGTATATAAGAGAAGAAATCTGAATGTGTTTTCTGGTGTTTTGGATAAGCAATGTCCCATAGCAAGTTTATTAAGGAATGAAACTATTTGAGAAGGCTTAGTAGATATTTCCTTGTTTGAGTTGGTGGGGCCTTGCTAGAAAAAGTTTGTCACCAAGGATAGGCTTTGAGCATTCAAAAGTCCAAGCTATGCCCAGTGACTTTCTCTCTTCTGTTTTTTATTAGATATTTTCTTTATTTGCATTTCAGATGTTATTCCATTTCCTGGTTTCCCCTCTGAAAACACCCTATCCATTCCCTGTTCCCCGTGCTTACCAACCCACCTACTCCAGCTTCCCTGTCCTGATATTCCCTTATACTGGGGCATCTAGCTTTCCCAAGATCAAGAGACTCTCCTCCCTCTTATGTTCAAAAAGGACATCCTCTGCAACATATGTAGCTGCAGTCATGGGTCCCTCCATGCATATTCTTTGGTTGGTGGTTTAGTCCCTCGGAGAATAGGGATACTGGTTGGTTCGCATTACTGTTCCTCCTGTGGGGCTGCAAGTTCCTTCAGCTCCTTGGGTCCTTCCTCTAGCTCTAGATCCTCCATTGGGGACCCTGTGCTCAGTCCAATGGTTGGCTGAGAACATCTGCCTCTGTATTTGTCAGGTACTAGCAGAGCCTCTCAGGAGACAGCTATATCAGGCTCCTGTCAGCAAATGCTTATTGGCATCCACAATAGTGTCTGGGTTTGTTGACTTTATATGGGATGGATCTTCAGGTGGGGCAGTCTCTGGATGGTCTTTCCTTTGGTCTCTGATCCATCCTTTGTTTCTGTGTCTCCTCACATCGGTATTTTTTCTCTTTCTAAGAAGGACCAAAGTATCCATACTTTGGTCTTCCTTCTTCTTGAGCTTCATTTGGTTTGTTTATTCTGAGCTTCTTGGATAACATCCTCTTATCAGTGAGTGCATACCACTGCCCCTGGGTTCCATACACAGGTGGCTTTCTCAGTTCTTGATGCCTACAGATTTAGATATAGAACTGTCACCTATATCTCCAGTACTATATCTATGTGCATTCCTCCATGTTCCCCATCATGATGATAATGGACCAAACCTCTGATACTCAGTAAGTACCAATTAAATATATTTTTTAATAAGATTTACTATGGTCATTTCACAGAAATAGCACAAACCAACAGAAATGACTAAACCAGCTTCTATATGCATACATATATTTCCATATACATCCCAATACCCTCCCACATAAAGAAAAGTAATTCTAGAGTTTAGACTCATCTCATATCATTTTGTAGACTGTCTATAATCATATAAGCTTATCAACATTTAAATACAAAGAAAAAGATATACCTCTACAAAATAATAATTATAATAAATATAATAAATAATGTTATTTAACTTTTATAAGAAATTTCTGGGTGTAAAATGTCTTCTGTGATTATACATTTCTATTCAGTGTAAAAAAAGCCTTTTCCATCATTAGATTCCAAGATGCAAAGAAATAATAATTATTTTAATGTTATATTATTGCTTATTTTTGACAGAACCATTTTATACATTTTTCATGAATAAATAAATTTAAATATTTGTTTTGTGTTTAGGCCATGATCTTATTGTATGGTTTTATTTCATTTTTTATATTTTGTTTATAAGAAACATAATCACTATGTAAATTTCTGTGCACATTTTCTAATTTCTTGTAATAGATTTCCATTTTCTGATAATTTTGTCATTATCTTATGTTTTCTAGACTTACAACAGAAATCAAGGGTAATAAACTTATTTCATTTCCTACTCCACTATATACCCATGTGCGACATGAAAGGAAATTAATTAGTATTCATTGGATTTTTATTTTTTTCAAGGGGAAAGAAGTAGTATGCCTTCTGACTATGGCACTCAACTGAATATTCTTTTTGAAATAAGTGATTAGCAATGACTACCAATTTGTTGATATAGTTTACATAACAATCACTAGTTCTGAAGAATGGTCATAATTTCAGTTCTGCTGGTATGACTCTCCCAAAAGCAATTTAGTGAAGAAAATGTTTATTTCAGCTTTCAGTTCCAGAGGACAGGTTTTATCATGCCAGGGAGGTAAGCTGGCAGGAGCAAAGTACCAGCTCCCAATATTTCATCAGCAGTCAGGATGAGAGTAAAGAAGGTAGAGGTTTATCATAAAACTTGAAGGCCCATTCCCATTGACATGCTCATTCCATCAATGTTCCAGCTATTATTTATTAGATTGTGCCACCAGTTCGCAACAGAATATTTAAGCAAAAATTTATCAGAAACATTTTACATTCAAAATACAAGTATCACCTGATAAATATCAGGAACTTATTTATGAAATTAATAGGCCTTCATTTTTGTCTTTAGCAAATTTGGCAAATTTGTAGTGTTCTTAGTATAAATTGAAACATTCAGTGAAGGCCAACTATATGGACAGAAAATTGACGAGATTATTTTGCTATACATAGAGTATAACAACCCATCTCTCAGGATTTTTCACAGACACTTAAAATTAAAATAACTGAAATGCAACCTCATTCGGAACTGTAATTTCTGATACATACCACCCAGCCTATAAAATGTTTTAGATTTTCAGCAGACCTCCATTAAACTCATTACATCGAATAGAACAGTATATGTGTGCTTCGATGAATGCTACTAGAAACCTTACATGGTTTGTTAACTTCATAACTGCATTGGGTCATAGGCTGCAATGTCAGGCACTGAATCTACTAAATGGCCTCCTGGCATACTGTGAAATAAATCTACATTCTGAATGAAATTAAGACATCTGGTTTTAAGAAGCTCAAAATCAGAATCATTTTCTGCTTAGTGATGCCTCTGCAGTCCTTGGGAATTTAATGAGGTGAAAATGAAGCTTCTAAGTGAATGCTGTTGGAAGTCAATGGCTACTATGAAATCAATGAAAGGTATGAAAGCAATAAGGTTTTCCTAATTTTGATGAAAATGTTTTCAAATGCCCCCAACCACATGATTGGGTATTTATGATGGATCTTTAAAGCAGTGATTAAACTTTCCACTTCCTTTATCATTACCTTTGTATTTTAACCAGATTCAATACCTGGATTAAAGTCTTTTGTTTCTATTGGTGAAAGACTGTGTATGTATATTTAAAAACAGAAGAATATTACATTGAGAAAGTAGAATAAAACTAAATGGTATCACAAATTATTGTTTTCCTAAAATTCTCTCAGTAAATAATGCATATTTAGAAAGCCATGGAATGTTTTGTTTCTTGCCTAAAACTCTTATATGTTATCCATATATATTTTTAGCAGTGACTAAATCTGATGCCTTGTACATTATACAAATACAGTTATTTCTAGCCTAATGTGTGAATTTTTCACTTCTGTAAATGCAACATTAAAACTGCTCCAAATTAACTGTACCTAAGCTTATGAACCAAACTGATGGCAAAGAAGTCACCTTTTCATGGTATGTTTATAAAATACTTTGTGTGTGTGTGTGTGTGTGTGTGTGTGTGTGTGTATCTGGTAGACCTAGAATTCACTCACTATATACTCCAGACTATCCCAGAACTTGTAACAGGCTTATTGCTTCAGTCTCTCTAGAGGTATGTTTACATGTCTGAGCCACTATTCTTCGTAATCCTAACAGCTCATTTTTCAAGATTACAAGACTACATACTTAATTATTCATCGTGCTGAACCTCACTATTTTACTGAGGACATATACAGCAAGTTCTTGATCTCTAACATAAATAATGAAACATGTATAAGCATATGGTCTGCCCATAAAAAGTTTTCTAGATAAAGAAAACCCTTGAAAAGCAGTTAAAAAAGAATAGTATGGAAAAAGGAACATGGTGTCACGAGCAGGCTATCAAATAAGGTAAGTACTTTAACCACAAAAACTGGCAGGTTTCTTAAAGATATCCTAAGATTTCTGATTAAAGTTCTGTCATGGACTAGGTGAATTTTTATTTGTTGGTGCCAGAGAAAGGATTATTAGCATAGTAGACATACTAGTTACATTCCTCTGATTCTCCTATAATACATACTGGATGAGCTAAAGTCACTCAGTCTTCAGAAAATGTGTACAAAAAGGAACTAATTTGTTCTACATGATACAATGAGTTGTATAGTCAAGGCAAATTCAAATGCCTTCAATATAAGTATTTGAAAGATTTTTGAATGAAGGAGAGTAGGTAAAAGGAACTTGAAAGACAAAGGCCTACACAGCTATGTTTTATATTTTTGCTCAGTCAAACACATGCAAGTAATTTAAAATCACTTGTTTTTGTATTTCAATTATGTCTTCTGTGCTATGTGATATTCATTATTCAGTGTTTTTTGTTTTGTCTTATTTTTTGCTTTTTTTTTAATTCAAATATCCTTCTGTGGTCAATTTCCTTATTTTCCAAATTCTTCCACTCTAACACGGTTTTCACATATGTCTTTAAAAATAGTGTCATCTGCTTTGCTTTATATAACTTAATGTTTTCCTTAGTATTTCACAGATAATTTTTGCTGCATAATATCTAAATATTAATTTTTCAATCAATACTTAAAAGAAAGTATATGAAATCTTGCTCCCATTTTTTTCCTGAAATCTATTAATACTTTAGTTGCTAATCATTCATATCAGAACTCTAACTGAATTCCCATAAATATAAATCATATTTTAAATAATTTTCAATTATATACTTTATTATAATTTTCAATTATAATATATTACAATCACATCAATTAACTCTTCCCTTTGCTCTCTACAAGTATTTCTACATGTCCTTCCTTGTTTTCTTCAAATTCATGTAGCCTTTATTCCGAAATTTTTGTTAAAACACACACACACACACACACACACGTATGTGTGTTTATGTATTAAATGTGTATATATTCCTAATCATATATGTTTGTGTGTATGCCTATGTACATAAAAATATCATGTATGCTCCTAAATAGACACACACAAACAAATATATCAGCTCAGTGTATATAATGTTATTTCGGTGTGGTGGTTTTGATCCTGATCATTCAATATTGCAAAACCAGCTGGTGATCTCTTCCCTGAATAACAATATTTATTTTCTCTCTGTGTATATGTTTGTCTTTGTGTATGTGGGTGTGCATATGCATTATGTGTGTGTGTGTTTGTGTAAGAGAGAGAAAGTGGGAGAGAGAAACAGACAGACAGACAGACAGAGAAAGGGACTGAAACAGAGAAGTGATATGCTACTTGGCCTGAAAATGTTCCACATGGATCATAGGATATGAAAACCTCATAAAAATGTTGAAAAACATTTTGAGTGGATTGTCTGGGTAGTCAAATGGTTTCTCAGACAACATATACTCTTGTTCCCCTTAGCTCTATTTCAGAGTCTGAAGATAAGCTTCTGTTGCTGAAGACAAAGTACACCTAGGACATAGTGCTCACATTATTTGAGCTAGATTTGATCTGAAAGCAGCATTCCTACAGTCTATCTTTCATAATACCAGACAGTACTATTTAAACTACCAATGGAGGAAGCAGTTAATTGCTCTACTCAGCTGTGATACCAATGAACAACACCAATGACCAGCATAACAAGATATTTGTGAAGGCTCAGTTAGTGTAAAGTACTAGTTGGTAACAGACACATATCTCAAGTAGACATTAAAGTGAACTCATACTCATACTAGAAACTTAGTCAGGTACAATAAGTTAGTGAGGACATGTATCTTAGAAGGTAATATACTGCCATTACTTTTACTTTGCTAGAATATCATACCATCATAATTATTTAGTTACATTCTAAGTCTTATCCTTATACCCACAGCAATGTGTCGCTATCACCATTCATGAAAAAGGCTTCTCTGTCCAGCAAATGAAGATTATTGTAGAAAACCAAAACTGAAAACAAAACAAAGATTAATTAATAGGTTCTTGGAAGTCTAGCATCAATGGATGGATACATCTATATCACAGCTGCTGCATCCATAGCTCAGGGAACATTTACAAACAAGGACATAAAGACTGTGAGAACCAGAATGTCAGAAGTACGCTGTGTGACTGCCACTCTAGGAAATGGCTGCAAAGGGCTAGAGAAGCAGATTTGGGATTAAATGCTAGATTCACATCCAAAAATATGGCATAGATAAATAAATAAGGAATGAATAATAACAAAATTAATAGTCATGCTAACATGGAAGGGGAAATCACAGTGGGTCTCACACCTAGATGAAGAACTACAGGAAATTAGTGACTACTCAGAAAAGGAGAATCAGTTCTCCTGAGGATGAGCCCACCCCCCCACCCCCCGTTTGGTTATCCAATGCAAAGTGGTTATACCTGAAAACATAAATATACAAATAAAAATAAATTTATCAAGTTATATGTATATTTTTCTTCCAATGTGTATGTATGTGTTCATGAAAGCACTTCTTACAGTTATAATTAAAAAGTGACTATCAATTTTGAGGGAGGAAATAAGAGGCTTTAGACTGAGGGAATGTAGAAGAAAAGGTCAGGATAGAAGTGCTATAATTATATTGAATTTATGATATAGAATAAATAAGTGTATTCTTTTGTGTAAATCTAATTTTATTAGCTTACAAGTATCAGAGCAAAAACAGTTTGATAATGGAGTTTTACATATTGAAGCTTTATATATTGTAACTGAATTGAATTACTTTTGTATTCTACATTCTAGTATTGTAACTGTGAATCCAAGTTGGTTGCTTGACTCTCAAAAGAGCAAAATACTGGAGACAGGAGAATAACTTGTCAAAGCAAAATAAATAAATTAATTAATTAACCTGACAAAATAATAAAATCTATAACATAAAGATTGTTTAAAGCAAAAGTACACAATAGTCTTAATACCGAAAGGACACATCAATAAAAATTGTGTGAAGCTAGTAGACAAATAATTACTAAAATTTTAAAAGGGAGTAAAAGTGAGAAAGAATGGAAGGGGAAGAAAGAAATAGGGAGAAATGGGGAGATTGCCCTGACTATATCCGTGTTCAAAGAAAGTAGGAGAGTTCTGATAAAGAAAAAATGAAAGTGAATTTCTTCTTAGACAGTGACACTCATTAAAATAAGAATATGGACAATAAGCTACAGAATTCAGACAAATTACTTCTTATAGATTCCATCTATAAAAGCCAGAAATTAGTTAAGAATGGGGATAATAGTCCATCCTGAAAACCATTCATTATTAGAAACCACTGCTAGCTTATGAATAAAATGGGTCAGCATGGAAAAGAAAGACACAAACACTCAGAAATTGTCTTTGAAAAGAAATGTTTCTAGATTATATAAAATACATCTTGGAAATGACAAATTTTATGAATTACTTTTCTGTTTTCATAAGACATGTAAACAAAAGGCACATTAAGGAAGAAATGTTGGCTTACACTTCCAGAAGGGATAAAATCCATAGTTGCAAAGAAGATATATTAGCTGGAGAGTTAGGCTGGCCTACAAGTATTGAAGCAAACTCCTCATATTTCATGCACACACAGGAAGTAAAATGAATAAACAGGAAGTAGGAACATATCATAAAATTTTCAATCCCACTCCACTGATACACTTCTTCCATCAATTCTTGGTCTCCTAATGTTTTCATGACCTTTCCAAACAGAATCACCAAGTGGGTACTACATCTTCAAACACATGTGTCTCTGGGAAACATATCCTTTTATTGCTCCCAGGAGAAATCTTAACTCATAAGATAAAATCACTAAAGTGGTATAGAAGAACAAGTAATACCATGCTATCTTTGTATCTGTTTGAAAGTGATGGTTCCATGAGTCTTGGGCTCTTCAATACTTGGTTCCCAAACTGATAGGTGTTTGAGGAGGATTACAAAGTATGATGTCTATGGCATAGGTCTCTGGGGAGTGAGTTGAGTTTTCAAAAGATTTATGCTTTTTTGAGTTAGTTTTCTCTGCCTCTTGTTTGTGGTTTGAGATATGAGCTCTCAGTTGCTACTCTAGCTACCTATTGCCTGCTCACTGAACTCTACAATAACAGACAAATTCATTGGAACCATAAGCCCGAAAGAATCTATTTCTTCTAAAAATTGCCTTTTTCATTGTATTTTAATCACAGCAATAGAAAAGAAACCATTACCAAGTTAGTATTTTGGCAGAAAATTTAAGACAGTCTAATATTGACTCTGCAGTATGATTTTTAGTCTTAACACTTATGCAGTTTTACTGTAAAAAGAAAAAGAGCTGATAGAGGTAAATGAAATACAAATTTACATTTCTCATAGGAAACAAACACTGGTAAAGTTAAAGCAAAGGCTAAAGTTTTTGCTGGAAGAAAGTCTGTACCTATTAAGGAGAATGATAAGATTAAGGATGAATGAAACCTACATTTGGAATAAAGGGAAAATGTCTTCAGTAGAAGACTTAACCCAGTTTCTTTTCAATTTGGGAAAGAATAAATCCAAAGGAATTTTCTGCTCTAAGAAAGAACAAACAGACAAACAAAAGCTGCTTCAAGAAGAGACTTTATGCCAAATTGGTGGCACAATTCAACAGTGTTATTCACCTGGTGATGATTTAGTACCATTAAAGATACAAAATTGCATGGGTCATCATGATTTCCATACTTTCAGACATATGTTAATGCTATATATGTTGCAGTATGATCTGTGAATGAAGGCCCTGAGAGGAGTAAGAGGCCTTGAGTGTCCATACGGTGTGAAGCTGTGGATATAATGTCCTAGTTGCATTTGAGACTCTATAATTTTTGTGATGCCAGAGCAATGAGATATTTGCCAAAGAAAGTTGCATGCAGTCAGTGGAAGCAGTCCAAGAGAAATATGTTGCATGCAGTAAAACTACAATGGCTGATCCATCTCAACACATTGAGATTGGACATGGAGACAGAATTTGAAATATGCTCTTGTGTGTTTCAGTTTTGCTTTTGTTCAGCCCTCCCTTAATTTATTCCTTTTATTCTAATATACTCTATGTTATTTTATGTTAGAAATATGTAATTTCTTTTATTTTACAGGGGCGTACAGTTAAGTTATTGACTTGGGTGTCAGAACAGATTTGGACTATAGACTTGTAAACAGTTTTGAGACTTCTGAAAGATTATGGAGACTTTTGAAGTTGTACTAAATGGATATTGCATTATGATGTGGTCACAAGACTATGGGGCTTAGGGAGCAGAATGCAGCAGTCTTAATGAGATAATCATGTATGTCTTGGGCATTTGAATATTTGATCCATTGTTTATGCATGTTTGGGAGAAAATTAGGATTTATGGACTTGCTGGAGGAAGTATGACACTCATGATGTCTTTGGAGACTTCATAACACTTTCAAGTAGCTCTCTCTGCCTCTTGTTTTTGGTCCAAGATGTAACTTCTCAGGTGTGGCTCTAGCCACCTTCTTCATTTCCTCTATTATTATGGACTCCAATTCGCTTGAACCATAAGCCCCAAATAAATTACTTCTATACATTGCATCAGCCATGGTTTTTATCATAGCAATGGAAAAATAACTAATACAGTATTCTTAGAAAATATCAGTATACAAGAGAAAATGAAATAAATAATATTAAATTGTTACTATATGTCAATATAAATGTTTAGGTTGTTAATGGAGAATTTACCTATTCATGAAGTACAGAATACATTTATCTAGAGATCATAATAAATATGAACTAGCATCTCTGGATATCAAATAGCCCAATTTGAGGCTTAAATAGACAAGGCATTTTTTCCACCAAATAATAGTTTCTGAATGTTCCTGTATTTTGCCTAAGTCTCTCTGTGGATCAGATATGCTGATAACATTTAAGGAATTATTTTGGTTATTATTTTATTGAGTATCTTCTTCATTTACATGGCCAATGGTAAAACCTTTCCCAATTTCCCCACTCCCAAAAGCCCCCCTTCCCAACGATTCCCAACCCCTCCTCCCACCCCCTGCCTCCATGTATATGCCCCTCTACCCTACACAGTCCCACCTCCCCCCAACTTCCCCCACCTGTTTCCCTTTGTGGTAGCCTCTATTGAGCCTTTACCTGACCAAAGACTACTCCTTCCACTGATGCCCAAAAAGGCATTCCTCTGCCACATTTTTGGCTGGAACCATGTATACCCCTTGGTTGATTGTTCAGTCCCTTGGAGTGTTGGGGTATCTGGCTGTCCGAAGTCATTGTTCTTCCCATGGGGCTATATACACAGATATATCCAGATATATATATCCAGATCCTCTGGACCACCCTCCAGATCCTTTATTGGGGACCCCAAGCTCAGTCCAATAGTTGGTTGCTAGTTTCTGCCTCTGAATTTGTAAGGCTCTGGCAGGGCCCCTCTGGAGACAGCCACATGTCAGTGTTTGCTGACTATTTACAGGATGAATCCCCAGGTAGGGCACTCACAGGGTGGCCTTTACTTCAGACAATGCTCCACACATTGTCTCCCTTCTTGCTCCTATGAGCATTTTGTTCCCATTCTCAGACGAACCATAGATCTCTCACTTAAGTCCTCCTTCTTTTTGAGCTTCCTATGCTGGGTGAATTGTAGCTTGTTTATTTTGAGCTTTTGGACTAGCATCCACTTATTAGTGATTGCATACCATGTGCATTCTTTTGTGTCTGGGTTACCTTGCTCAGGATGACATGTCCTTTTTTTTTTTTTTTTTTTCCTTTAATTGAGACTGGAAGATTGTAGTTTTACTAACACTCTACTAATTTTTTTCTTTTATTTGATATATTTTTTATTTAAATTTCAAATGATTTTCCCTTTTCCCGCTCCCCACTCCAGGGGAGGGAAGAGGGCTTATGGGACTTTCAGGGAGTGGGGAGCCAGGATGATACTTTCTAGTTCCATCCATTTGCATAAGAAATTCATGAATTCATTGTTTTGAATAGCTGAATAGTACTCCATTGTGTGTATATATTACAGTTTCTGTATCCATTCCTCTGTTGAGGGACATGTGGATTCTTTCCAGATTCTGGTTATTATAAATAAGGCAGCTATGAACATAGTGGAGCATGTGTCCTTATTGCATGGAGGAGCACTTTCTGGGTATATTCCCAGGAGTGGTATAGCTGGGTCTAATTTTCTGAGGAATCGTGAAATTGATTTCCAGAGTGATTTTACCAGCTTACAATCCCACCAACAATAGAGAAGTGTTCCTCTTTCTCCACATCCTCTCCAGCATCTGCTGTCCCCTGAGTTTTTCATCTTAGCCATTCTGACTGGTGTAAGGTACAATCTCAGTGTTGTTTTGATTTGCATTTCCCTGATAACTAAGGATGCTGAACATTTCTTTAGGTGCTGTAGAGTAATTTGAGTTTCCTCAGTTGAGAATTCCCTGTTTAGCTCTATACCCCATTTTTAATAGGGTTATTTGATTCTCTGGAGACTATCTTCTTGAGTTCTTTGTATACGTTGGATATTAGCCCTCTATCAGATGTAGGATTAGTAAAGATGTATTCCCAATTTCTTGGTTGCAGTTTTGTCCTCTTGACTATGTCCTTTGCCTTATAGAAGCTTTGCAGTTTTGTGAGGTCCCATTTGTCAATTCTAGTTCATAGGGCATAAGCCATTGGTGTTCTGTTCTAAAACTTTTCCCCTGTGCCCATGTGTTCAAGGTTTGTCCCTACTTTCTTCTCTGTAAGCTTCAGTGTGTCTGATTTTATGTGTAGATCTTTGATCTACTTGGACTTGAGCTTTGTGCAAGGAGATAAGAATGGGTTGATTTGCATTTTTCTGCATGCAGACCTCCAGTTGATCCAGCACCATTTGTTAAACATGCTGTCTTTTTTCCACTGGAAATATTTAGATCCTTTGTCAAATATCAAGTGACCATACGTGTGTGGATTTTTTTTCTGGATTTTCAATTCTATTCCATTGATCTTCTTGCCTGTCTACATACCAATATCAAACAGTTTTTATCTCGCTCTGTAGTAAAGCTTGAGGTCAAGAGTGGTAATTCCCCCAGAATATTTTTGCTGTGGACAATAATTTTTGCTATCCTGGGTTTTTTGTTATTCCAGATGAATTTGAGAATTGTTCTTTCTAGATCTATGAAGAAGTGATTTGGAATTTTGATGGGGATTGCATTGAATATGTAGATAGCTTTCAGCAAGATGGCCATTTTTCATATATTGATCCTGCCAATCCATGAGCATGGGAGATCTTTCCATCTTCTGAGACTTTTGTCAATTTCTTTCTTCAGAGGCTTAAAGTTCTTATCATATAGACCCTTCACTTGCTTTGTCAGGGTCACACCTAGGTATGAAATATTACTTGGGACTATTGTAAAAGGTATCATTTCTCTAATTTCTTTCTCATCTTGTTTATCCTTTGTGTAGAGGAAGGCTACTGATTTGCTTCAGTTAGTTTTATATCCAGCCACTTTGCTGAAGTTGTTTATCAGCTTTAGGAGTTCCTTGGTGGAAGTCTTGGGGTCGCTTAAGTATACTATCATATCATCTGCAAATAGTGATAGTTTGACATCTTCCTTTCCAATTTGTATTCCTTTGATCTCTTTTTGCTGCCTGATTGCTCTGGCTAGGACTTCAAGTACTATATTGAATAGCTAGGGAGAGAGCCTGGTCCCTGATTTTAGTGAGATTGCCTCAAGTTTCTCTCCACTTAGTTTGATGTTGGCTACCGGTTTGCAGTATATTGCTTTCACTATGTTTAGGTATGGGCCTTGGATTCCTGTTCTCTCCAAGACTTTTATCATGAAGGGATGCTGAATTTTGTTGAAAGCCTTTTCAGCATCTAATGAAATGACCGTGTGGGTTTTTTTTTCCTTTAGTTTGTTTATGTAGTAAATTACATTGACAAATTTCCCTATGTTGAACCATCCCTGCATCCCTGGGATGAAGCCTAACTGATCATGGTGAATTATAGTTCTGATGCATTCTTGAATTCAGTTGGCCAGGATTTTGTTCAGTATTTTTGCATCGATGTTCATGAGGGAGATTGGTCTGAAGTTCTTCTTCCTTGTTTGGTCTTGTTTGGTTTAGGCATAAGCATTATTGTGGCTTCATAGAATGAGCTGGGTAGTGTTCCTTGAGTTTCTATTTCAAGGAAAAGTTTGAAGAGTATCACTATTAGCTCTCGTTTGAAGATCTGATAGAATTCCCCACTCAACCAGTCTGGTCCTGGGCTTTTATGAAGGCAGACTGTCAATGACTGCTTCTATTTCCTCAGGGCTTATGAGAATATTTAGATGGTTTGTCTGATCCTGCTTTAACATTGGCACCTGGTATGTATCTAGAAACTTATCCATTTCATCCAGGTTTTCAAACTTTGTTGAGTATAAACTCTTGTAGTAGGATCTGATGATGTTTTGAATTTCCACAGTTTCTGTTGTTATGTCTCCCTTTTCATTTTGGATTTTATTAATTTGGATACTGTCTCTGTGCCCCCTGATTAGTCTGGCTAAGTGTTTATCTATCTTGTTAATTTTTTCAAAGAACCAGCTCCTTGTTTTGTTGATTCTTTGTATATCTCTTTTTGTTTCTGCTTGGTTGATTTTGGCTCTAAGTTTGATTATTTCTTGCAGTCTACTCCTCTTGGGGATATTTGCTTCCTTTTGTTCTAGTGCCTTCAAGTGCACTGTCAAGCTGTTAGTGTAAACTTTCTCCATTCTCTTTTTGGAGGCACAAAAAGAGCTATGAGTTTTCCTCTTAGCACTGCTTTCATTGTATCCCATAAATTTTGATATGATGTGTCTTCATTTTCATTGAATTCTAATAATTTCTTTCTTTATTTCTTCCTTGACCAAGCTATCATTGAGTAGAGCATTGTTCAAATTATATAGATGTTCAGAATTGAGAATTCATCTTGGTAGACTTTTCCTTTGAACAGTATGAAGTGTGCCACCTTATCAATTTTGAAAACTTTTGGTTGAAAGTTAATTTTCTCCAATATAAGAAAGGAGCTGAATGGGTTTGTAACACAGTGGAAGAACAACAACATCAACCAACCAGACTCCCCAGAACTACCAAGGTCTAAAACACTAACCAAAGACTATACATGGAGCAACCCATAGCTCCATCTCTATATGTAGCAGAGGATTAGGATGTGAGGCTCTTGGTCCTATAGAGGCTTGATGCCCCAGTGTATGAAAATACAAGATTGGTAAGGCCGGAGTGGGTGGTTGAGTGGGGGCGAACCCCCATAGAAGCAGTGGGTGGAGAGATGGGATAGGCAGTTTGCAGAGCGGAAGGAGGATAACATTTGAAATATAAATAAAAAAATAACCAATTAAAAATTTTTAAAAATTGTGATCATTTTGCTACAATGACAGTTCATATTATTCCTTTTACTACTAAAAGTGACTATAAAATTTCAATTAGAAAAACAATACTGGGAGGTCTCCCCCATCTTGGATCCAGTGACAAAGCAGTCAGCTCAGGTAGGTACACAGAGGAGAACAGAGGGAAGGATTGCTCAGGCGTATACTGCCTGGGTTTCTTCCAAACAAGGGAGCCAGGCAGCTCTACAGCTACCTGGGCACATATCCTGTGTGAGAACAACTGACCTGCAGGGAGGCCCCGCAGTTACAGGGAGCCCAGTGGTCTGAGGTTCCCACCATCTAGGCTATGGTGGCCAATCAGCCAGCTCGGCCATATGTGCAGGGAACACCAGAGTGGGGGATAATTTGAGTCACAGCCTGCCTGGGTTCATTCTGCACGTGGGAGGTGGGCAGCTCTAAAGATGTCTGGGCACATATGCTGCAAGGAAGCATCTGACCTGCAGGGAGTCCCGCGGAGAGACAGAGCTGCTCTGGTCGAAGGTCCCCACCACCATCTTGGCTCCTGTGGTCAAGAAGCCAGCTCAGACAGATACCTGTGCCACAGGGAAGATCTGACACAGGGAAGATCCCACTTCCTGATACTCTCTAAAGAACAGATAGGACAGTTTAATCACCATTGCCCCTTTCTATCGGATGTGGTAGACCTGTGCCACATCTGATACACAGGGAAGATCCTACTTTCTGATACTCTCTGGAGAACAGAAAGTAGCAGGTTATTCAGTAGAAGCAGGGCATCTGAGAACCAGCATCAGCAGAGCATTTGAAGTCCAGAAGAAAGCCCTGTCCTGGGCCATTTGACCTACAGAATGATTAGTGCTTGTAGGGGGTCCTCACAGAATCCACCATCTTCACTACTGGGCAGATCAGACAGGCAACACTAGGTACACAGAGAAACCTGAGTATAGCATTGCTTGGGACAGGCACACTAGGGCTCCAATGGCACCCAAGAGTAGAGCAGCACATCAGCAATATGTGCCAGGGATAACCAATCTTCCAGGGGTGCAGAAATAGCCTTACAGTCCCACAGGAGGTCCAAGCACCAGCCAGTGACAGCAGGACCAATAAAGCCAGAGATAACCAGATGGCAAAAGGCAAACACAGGAATGTTACTAACAGAAATCAAGGCAATATGGCAGCATCTGAACCCAATTATCCAACAACACCAAGTCCTGGATACCCCAATACACCAGAAAAACAAGATTTGGATTTAAAATTACTGGTCATGATGCTATTAGAGGAACAAATAACAGACATAAATAAATCTCTTACGGAGGAGTGGCCCCTAGTTCTGGAAAGACCCAGTGTAGCAGTATAAGACAAAACCAGAACACAGAAATGGGAAGGGATCGGTGGGAGAACAGAGAGAGGGAAGGGGGTTTATGTGACTTTCGGGGAGTGGGGAACCAGAAAAGGGGAAAACATTTGAAATGTAAATAAAAAATATATCGAATAAAATTTAAAAACAAACAAAAAAAAAAAAACAAAAAAAAAACCCCCAAAAAACAAAACAAAACAAAACAAAATAAAAAAATTAAGTGCTACATTGTTTGGGTAATTGAAAAAAAAAAAAAGAAAGAAAGAAAGAAATACAGGGGAACATGACTAAGTTAGAAGCCCTTAAAATGGAAACACAAAAATCACTGAAAGAAATTGAAGAGAATATGGGTCAACAAATAGAAGCCAACAAAGAGGAAAAAGAAAAATCACTTAAAGAAATGTAGGAGAAAATGAGTCAAAAGTCATAAAAGAGGAAACACAAAAATCTATTAAAGAAATACAGGAAAACACTAACAAGCAAGTGAAGAAACTGAGCAAAACCATCCAGGATCTGAAAACAGAAGTAAAAAGAACTATAAAATCACAAAGGGAGACAATTTTGGGGGTAGAAAACCTTGAGAATGAATCAGGGGCCATAGATACAAGTATCAACATCAGAATACAAGAGATAGAAGAAAGAATCTCAGATGCCAAAGATACCATAGAAACCATTGACTCAACAGTCAAAGAAAAAGCAAAATGCAAAAAGCTTGTAACCCAAAACATCCAGGAAATTCAGGACACAGGAAGACCAAACCTAAGGATTATAGTTATAGATGAGAGTGAAGATTTACAACTTAAAGGGCCAGCAAATATCTTCAACAAAATTATGGAAGAAAATATCCCTAGCCTAAAGATAGAGTTGCCCATGAATATAGAAGAAGCCTATAGAACTCCAAACAGACTGGACCAGAACAGAAATACCCCTCGTCACATAATAATCAAAACCCAAAATGTACTAAACAAAGAAAGAATATTAAGAGCAGTAAGAGAAAAAGGCCAAGTAACATATACAGGACGACCTATCAGAATTACACAAGACTTCTCACCAGAGACCATGAAAGCTAGAAGATCCTGGGCAGATCTCATGCAGACTCTAAGAGAACACAAATGCCAGCCCCAACTACTATACCCAGCAAAACTCTCAATCACTATAGATGGAGAAAACAATATATTCCATGA
Organism: Apodemus sylvaticus; assembly: GCF_947179515.1. Lineage (NCBI taxonomy): Eukaryota > Metazoa > Chordata > Mammalia > Rodentia > Muridae > Apodemus > Apodemus sylvaticus. The sequence continues at coordinate 84,063,421 of NC_067495.1, read as the reverse complement.
CAAAAACCAAATTTACCCAATATCTTTTCACAAATCCTGCTCTACAAAGGATAATAAGTGGAAAACACCAATACAAGGAGGGAAACTACACCCTAGAAACAGCTAGATAGTAAACTCCTTTCATCAAACCCTAAAGAAGACAACCACTCAAATATTAACATCAATGGACTCAATTCCCCAATAAAAAGACATAGACTAACAGATTGGATAAGTAAACAGGACCCTACATTTTGCTGCTTGCAGGAAACACACATCAGTGTCAAAGACAAACACTACCTCAGAGTAAAAGGCTGGAAAACATTTTTACAAGCAAATGGTCTTTGGAAACAAGCCAGAGTAGCCATTCTAATATCAGATAAAATTAGCTTTCAAGCTAAAGTCATCAAAAGAGACACAGAATGTCGCTTATTACTGGTCAAGGGACAAATCCACCAAGAAGAAATCTCCATTCTGAACATCTATGCTCCAAATGCAAGGGCAACCTTATTCGTACAAGAAACTTTACTAAAGCTCAAAGCACACATTGCACATAACAAAATAATTATGGGCAACTTCAACATTCCACTCTCCTCAAAGGACAGGTCCAGAAAACAGAAACTAAACAGGGACACAGTGAAACACATTGAAGCATTGGATCAATTGAATTTAACATATATTATATATAATAAGAAATGGTCTATTTCCTACACAGATACCAATTACCAAAATTAAATCAGGATCAAATAGATCACCTAAACAGTTCCATACATATACATACATATATAACATTTCATCCTAAAGCAAATAAATATACCTTTTTCTCAGCACCCCATGGTACCTTCTCCAAAATCAACCACATAATTGGACACAAGACAGACCTCAACAAGTATAAGAAAATCAAACTAATCCCATGCCTCCAATCAGATCACTGTGGATTAAAAGTGGTCTTTAAAAGCAATAAAAACAACAGAAAGCCTACATACAAATGGAGGCTGAACAGTACTCTACTCAATGATAACTTGGCAAAGAAGAAATAATGAAGGAAACCAAAAACTTTTTAGAAATTAATGAAAATAAAGGCACAACATACCCAAATCTATGGGAAAGAATGAAAGCAGTGCTAAGAGGAAAACTCATAGCCTTAAGTGCCTCTAAAAAGAAATTGGAGAGAGCAAATACTAGCATCTTGATGGCAATCCTGAAAGCCCTGAAAGAAAAAGAATCTAATTCACCCAGGAGGAGTAGAAGACAGGAAATCATCAAACTCAGGGCTGAAACCAATCAAGTAGAATCAAAGAGAACTGTACAAAGAATTAACAAAACCAGGAGCTGGTTCTTTGAGAAAATCAACAAGATAGAAAAACCCTTAGACAGACTAACCAAAGAACACAGAGTATCCAAATTAACAAAATTGGAAATGAAAAGGAAGAATATAACAACAAATTGTGAAGAAATTCAAAACATCATCGGATCCTACTAGAAAAGCCTGGAAAATCTGGAGGAAAAGGTCTATTTCCTACACATACCAATTACCATAATTAAATCAGTATCAAATAAATCACCTGAACAGTCCCATAACCCCTAAAGAAATAGAAGGGGTCATACAAAGTCTTCAAACCAAAAAAAGCACAGGACCAGATGGTTTAGTGTAGAATTCTATCAAACCTTCAAAGAGGACCTAACACCAATACTCTTCAAAATATTCCACAAAATAGAAACAGAAGGAAAACTACCCAACTCGTTCTACGAAGCCACAATTAAGCTGATACCAACACCACACAAAGATCCAACAAAGAAGGAGAACTACAGGCCAATATCCCTTATGAATATTAATGCAAATATACTCAATAAAATACTTGCCAACCAAATCCAAGAACACATCAAAACGATCATCCACCATGATCAACTAGGCTTTATCCCAGGGATGCAGGGATGGTCCAATATAAGGAAACCTGTCAATGCATTCCATTACATAAAAAAAGAAAAAAAAAACTCAAAGAAAAAAAACACATGGTCATTTCATTAGATGCTGAAAAAGCATTTGACAAAATTCAGCATCCTTTCATGAAAAAAGTCTTGGAAAGAACAGGAATTCAAGGCCCATACCTAAACATAATAAAAAGAAATATACAGCAAACTTGCAGCCAAAATCAAACTAAATGGAAAGAATTTTGAAGCAATCTCACTAAAATCAGGGACTAGACAAGTCTGTCCCCTCTCTCCATATGTTTTCAATATAGTACTTGGAGTTCTAACTACAGCAATTAGACAACATTAGGAGATCAAAGGGATACAAATTGGAAAGGAAGAAGTCAAACTATCACTATATGCATATGATATGATATGACAGTATACTTAAGCGACCCAGAAAAACTCAACCAGAGAACTCCTACATCTGATAAACAACTTCAGCAAAATGACCGGATATAAAATGAACTCAAGGAAATCAGTAGCCTTCCTATACTCATAGGATAAACAGGCTGAGAAGAAAATTAGGGAAATGACACCCTTCACAATAGCCACAAACAATATAAAGTATCTTGGTGTGACTCTAACTAAACAAGTAAAAAATCTTTATGACAAGAACTTCAGGTCTCTAAAGAAGGGAATTGAAAAAGACCTCAGAAAATGGAAAAATCTTCCATGCGTATGGGTTAGTAAGATTAATATAGCAAAAATGGCCATCTTGCCTAAAGCAATAAATATTCAATGCAATCTCCATCAAAATCCCAACTCAGTTTTTCATAGAATTAGAAAGAGCAATTCTCAAATTCATCTAGAATAACAAAAAACCCAGGATAGCTAAAACTATTCTCAACAGCAAACGAAATACAGAGGGATTCAATATCCCAGACCTCAAGCAGTACTACAGAGCAATAGTGTTAAAAACTGCATGGTATTGGTAAAGTGGCAAGCAGGTAGATCAATGGAATAGGATTGAAGACTCAGAAATGAACTCATATACCTATAGTCACTTGATCTTTGACAAAGGAGCTAAAACCATCCAGTGGAAAAAAGATAGCCCTTTCAACAAATGGTGCTGGTTCAACTGGAGGTCAGCATACAGAAGAATCCGAATTGATCCATTCTATCTCCTTGTATTAAGTTCAACTCCACATAGATTAAGGACCTCCACATAAAACCAGACACACTGAAACTAATAGAAAAGAAACTCGCAAAGTCCCTTAAGGACATGGGCACAGAGATAAAGTTCCTGAACAGAAAACCAATAGCTTATGCTCTAAGATCAAGAATTGACAAATAGGACCTCATAAAATTACAAACTTTCTGTAAGGCAAAGGACACTGTAAAAAGGACAAAATGGCAACCAACAAATTGGGAAAAGATATTCACCAACCCTACATCTGACAGAGGTCTAATACCCAATATATACAAAGAACTCAAGAAGTTAGACTCCAGAGAGCCAAATAACCCTATTAAAATTGGGGTGCAGAGCTAAACAAAGAATTTTCACCTGAAAACCTTCGAATGGCTGAGAAGCACCTAAAGAAATGTTCAACATCTTTAGTCATCAGGGAAATGTAAATCAAAACAACCCTGAGATTTCACCTCACACCTGTCAGAATGGCTCAGGAGAAAACAGGTGCTGGTGAAGATGTGGAGAAAGAGGAACACTCCTCCACTGCTGGTGGGAATGCAAGTTGGTACAACTACTCTGGAAATCAGTCTGGCTGTTCCTCAGAAAACCAGGCATTTCACTTCTGGAGGACCCTGCTATACCACTCATGGGCATATACCCAGAGGATTCCCCAGCATGCAATAAGGACACAGGCTTCACTATGTTCATAACAGCCATATTTGTAATAGCCAGAAGCTGGAAAGACACAGATGTCCCTCAATGAAGGAATGGATACAGAAAATGTGGTCTATTTACACATTGGAATATTGCTCAGCAATTAAAAGCAATGAATTCATGAAGTTTTTAGGCAAATAGTTGAGACTGGAAATTATCATCCTAAGTGAGGTAACCCAATTACAAAAGAGCACACATGGAATGAAGACTCTGATAAGTGGATATTAGCCCAGAAGCTTTGAATATGCAAGACACAATTCGCATATCAAAAGATTTCCAAGAAGAAGGAAGTAGAGGTCCCTGGTGCTGGACTGGCTTGATCCAGCAATGTAGGGGAGCACTAGGATAGAGAAGAAAGAGGAGGTTGATAAGAGAATGGGCAGAAGGACGAGGGCTTATGGGACCTATAGGGAGGGGGCATCCAGGAAACAGAAAATCATTTGGAATGTAAACAAAGAATATAGAAAAATAAAAAGCTCTAGGACCCTTAGCAAAAATTGTAGTGAATAAGAAAGTCTATGGGTGGAACTGAATGATTGCCTCCAGATAAAAGGCAAAGGGGACTTTGTAATTGCAATTAAAGTCCTTATATTGTTAAAAAAAAAAAAAAACAATACTGGTATTTATGAAAGAAAATGAAAAGAGAAAGGATTCTGCAACAATTTCATCTGAAATATACCCACAAGGTTCTCATTTTCAAGGTTTGGACTTTAGCCAGTGCTAATCTGCTGGAATATTTATGAGGTAGAATTTAGTAAGAATATTCAGGTCAATGAGAATGTGCCTTTTAAGATGACTTCAAGGGCATAGTCTCTTACTATTTTCTATCAGTTTCTCAAATTTGTTTTTTGCCTTCTTTTGTCCCTTCCCCCCACAGCATTTAGCTGTGACCCTCCTGGCTGGCAGCCTCCACCCTTCCGATGGTGTTATCTCTGGCCTATACAAGCTGCGACATTCCTGGCCTACAGCCTCCACCCTTCCCCTGGCGTTATCTCTGGCCCTTGTTCAGTTGGGAACAATACAGCCACTTTCACCTTAACTACCTAGGCTGCCTCAGGGCAGTTTCACCTGGAGACCAGCAGAAAACTGCATGACTGGAAGCAGGCAACCCGCTGAGAAGAAGATCCAAGGAATTCGCAGCCATTGGGGGGGGGGGGGGGCAGGGTGGTTTTCCAAAGACTATATATATTGGCTAAATAATAGTAAAGTCAGTCTCTATGGGCAACTGTCCTCTTGACTCATTTCTCTTTCGCCCCCTTCCCGTTACTACCAGAATTCTCTTCCAGGTAATCCGGTTCGCATGTGGCCGTGGGTGGCTACATTCTTTGATCAACAGTATGCTCTGGTGATGAGGTTTCATCACAGGTTCAAGTTACTGGAGCCAACTTTAATCTGGAATCTTTAAAACTGAGCCCCAACAAAACTCTGGAATCTTTAAATCTTAACACTGGAATCTTTAAAACTGAGCCCCAACAAAACTTTTCTCTTAAAAGTTGATGTTATCTTCTGGATTTAAAACAGTCATCAATGATCCTGCTATTAAAGCCTGAGACTCCCAATCAGCACTACTGGGAAGTATAATATTTAAAAGCAGCTTAGTGAGAACTCTTAACTTTGATGTGCTTTACTTTACAGAAAAGAATGTGACCTCACTTCTTTTTTCTTTCTCATCCTAGTCATGAGGCAAATGGCTTTCCCATCTGTTCTAGTCATAATGTGCTACAGATAACTGCTGGAACAAAAGAATTACATGGATTTTTCTCTCTGGTGACTGAACTTGCAGATAAAACCAGGAGTACAGAGAAGACAAAAGTGGCAGAGCAGCAAGGACAGGAACCATCTGAGCTCCACCTGTGCCCAGGAGCTGAGCTGTTCCATAGCCACCTGTTCACAAGTCCTGCCAGGGAAGAACTGGTCTTCAGGGAGTGTTTAACTCCCAGGTTTAGAGGTGAGACTGCCATTTTCATCTAGTGACTGTGAATGTGGGTATGGCCAGGAGCACAGGGAACACAGGAATGTCAGAGAAGTTGTGATAGGGTCCTTCCAGGCTCTATCTGCACCCAGGAGCTGGGCTGAGTCACAACCCTCTGTGTCACGAAAGAGCTGGTCTCCCAGGGGTGCTGAGACAGGCTCACAGGCCCACAGAAGGGACAAGCTCCAGCCAGAGACAGCAGGACCAACTAATATCAGAGATAACCAGATGGTGAAAGGCAAACACAAGAAGGTTACCAACAGAAATGAAGGCAACAAGGCAACATCTGAACCCAATTCTCCCAAAACAGCAAGTCCTAGATGCCCCCAACACACCAGAAAAGCAAGATTTTGATTTAAAAATCACAGCTCATGATGCTGATATAGGACTTTAAGAAGGACATAAATAACTCCCTTAAAGAAACACAGGATAACACAGGTAAACAGTTAGAAGCCCTTAAGGGATTATAGGAAAGCAGAAACAAACAGGAACAAAACCAACCAGCACAAAATGAGAATATCAAACTTAAGGATTATAGATAGAAGAGATTGAAGATTTCCAGCTTAAAGAGCCAGTAAACATCTTCAACAAAATTATAGGAAAGAAATTCCCTAACCTAAAGAGATGCCCATGAAAATACAAGAAACCTACAGAATTCCAAATAGAATGGAACAGAAAACAAATTCCTCCAATCACATAATAATTAAATACCAAATGCACTAAACAAAGAATATTAAAAGAATTAAGGGGAAAAGGTCAAGTAATATATAAATGCAAACCTATCAGAATTACACCAGACTTCTCCCCAGAGAATATGAAAGCCAGAAGATCCTAGGTAGATGTTATGCAGACCCTAAGGGAACACAAATGCCAAGCCAGGCTATTACACCCAGCAAAACTCTCAGTTATCATAGAGGGAAAAGTCACAGTATTCCATTACAAAAACAAATTTATACATTTTCTTTCCGCAAATCCACCCCTTCAGAGGAGAATGAATGTAAAACCCAAACAAAAAGAGGAAAACTACACACTAGAAAAAGCAAGAAAATAATCTTCTTTTAACAAAGCCAAAAGAAGAGAACCACAAAAACATAATTCCACCTCTAGCAATAAAAGTAACAGGAAGCAACAATCACTTCCCCTTAATAGCTCTTAATATCAGAATAGAAGGCTGAAAAACAATTTTCCAAACAAATGGTCCCAGTAAACAAGCTGGTGTGGCCATTCTAATATCGAATAAAATAGACATTCAACCTAATATAATAAAAAAAGATAAAGACTGACACTTCATACTCATCAAAAGAAAAATCTACCAAGATGAATTCTCTGAACATCTATGCCTTAAATACAAGGGCATCCATATTCATAAAAGAAATTTTACTAAAGTTCAAATCACACATTGAACTTCACACAGTAATAGTGGGGGGACTTAAATATTCTACTCTCATCAATGGACAGATCAGGGAAATAAAAACTAAAGAGAGACACAGTGAAACTAACAGACGTCATGAATCAAATTTATTTAACAGATATCTACAGAAGATTTTATCCTAAAACAAAAGAATATAACTTCTTCTCAGCACGTCATGGTACCTTCTCTAAAACTGACCATATATTTGATCACAAAAACAATCATTAACAAATATAAGACGATTGAAATAATCCCATGAACTATATCATATCACCATGGACTAAGGCTGGTCTTCAGTAACAACAAAAACAACCGAAAGCACATGTACACATAAAAGCTGAACAATAATCTATTTACTTAAGGAAGAAATAAAGAAAGAAATAAAGGCTTTTTATAATTTAATGAAAATGAAGGCACAACATATCCAAATTTATGTGACACAATGAAAGCAGTGCTAAGAAGAAAACTCATAGCTCTGAGTGCCTCCAAGAAGAGCATACAATAATTGCTTGACAGGACATCTGAAGGCTCTAGAACAAAAAGAAGTAAACACACCCTAGAGGAATATATGTCAATAAATAATCTAACTCAGGGCTGAAATCAACCAAGTAGAAAGAAAGAACTATACAAAAAATCAATGAAACCAGGAGCTTGTTTTTGGGAGAAAAAAAAAAAAACAAGATAAATAAACCCTTAGGAAACTAACCAGAGGACATAGAAACAATATCCAAATCAGCAAAATCAGAAGTGAAAAGGGAGACAAAACAACAGATACTGAAGAAATTTTAAAAAATCATCAGATACTACTACAAAGCAATATACTCAACAAAAGTAGAAAATCTAGATGAAATTGAAAATTTTCTAGACAGATACCATGATCCAAAGGAGATCAGATAAATGATCCAAGAAATCCCATAACCCCTAAAGAAATAGAAGCAATCATTAATAGTCTCCCAACCAAAACAAAAAAGAAAATCCCAGATACAGATGGGTTTAATGCAGAGTTCTATCAGACCTTCAAAGAAGACCTAATACCAAGAGTTTTCAAACTATTCCACAAAATAGAAACATATGGGACATTACCAAATTCATTCTACGATGCCACAATTACTCTGATGCCTAAACTACACAAAGATCCAACAAAAATGAGAAACTTAGAACAATTTCTCTTATTAATACCAACATAAAACTACTCAATAAAATTCGTGCCAACAGAATCCAGGAACACATCATAATGATCATCCAGCATGATCAAGTAGGCTTCATTCCAGGGATGCAAAGTTGGTTCAATATATGGAAATGCATCAATGTAATCCACTAAACAAACAAACTAAAAAAATGATAATTTCATTTTATGCTGAGAGCATTTTACACAATTCAACATCTCTTCACAATAAAAGTCTTGTAAAGATCAGTAATTCAAGGCCCCTATTTTAACATAGTAATATCAATATATAGCAAGCCAGTAGCTAACATCAAACTAAATGGAGAGAAACTTGAAGCAATCCCACTAAAATCAGGGATTAGACAAGGTTGACCATTTTCTCCCTACCTGTTCAATATAGTACTGGAAATCCTAGGCAGAGCAATTAGACAACAAAATGAGGTCAAATAGATACAAATTGGAAAGGAAGAAGTCAAAGTAACACTATTTGCATATGATATAATAGTATAGTTAAGTGACCCCACAAAAATTCCACCAGAGAACTCCTAAATCTGATTTAAAAAACTTCAGCAAAGTGGTGGGATGTAAAATTATCTGAAAAAACTCAGTAGGCTTCCTCTACTCAAAGGATAAAGAGGCTGATAAAGAAATTAGGGTAAGGACACCCTTCAATATAGCCACAAATAATATCAAATATTTTGGTATGACTCTATCCAAGCAAGTGAAAGATCTCTATGACAAGAATTTCAAGTGTCTGAAGAAAGAAATTGGAGAAGATGTCAGAAGATTTAAAGATCTCCCATGCCCATGGATTGGCAGGATTAATATTGTAAAAACAGAAATCTTGTTGAAAACAATTTACAGATTCAATGAAATTCCTACCAAATTTCCAACTCAATTATTCATAAAGTTAGAATGATTTCCACATTTATCTGGAATAACAACAAAACAAAACAAAACAAAACAAACAAACAAACAAACAAAAAACCCAGGAAACTATTCTCAAAAATAAAAGAACCTCTTGCAGAATCACCATACCTGACCACAAGCTACACTACAGAGCAATAGTGATAAAAACTGTATGGTATTGGTACAATAACTGGCAGGTAGATCAATAGAATAAAATGAAGACCCAGAAATGAACCTATACACCTATGGTCACTTGGTATTTGACAAAGGAGCTAAGAGCATCTAGTGGAAAAAAAATACAGCATTTTCACAAAATGGTGCTGGGTCACCTGGCAATTAACATGTAGAAAGGATTCAAATTGATCTGTTCTTATCTCCCTGTACAAAGCTCAAGTCCTAGTGGATCAAGGACCTCCACATAAAACCAGATACACTGAATATAATAGAAGAGAAAATGGGGAAGAAACTGGAGCACATGGGCACAGGGGAAAATTTCCTGATCAGAACACTAATACCTTATGCTCTAAGATCAAAGATTAACAAATGTAATCTTATAATATTGCAAAGCTTCTATAAGGCAAAAGATGCTGTTAATACAAAATGCCATCCAAGAGATTTGGAAAAATCTTTACAAATCCTATATCCAATGGAGGGCTAATATCCAATGTATACAATGAACTCAAGAACTTAGACTCCAGAGAACCAAAAAAACACTATTAAAAGGGAGGTACATTGCTAAACAAAGTATACTCAACTGAGGAATTCCGGATGGCTGAGAAACCTAAAGAAATATTCAACATCATTATCATCAGGGAATTGCAAATCAAAACAATCCTGAAATTCAACCTCACACCAGTCAGAACTACTAACATCAAAACCTTGGGGCACAACAAATGCTGGAGAAGATGTGGAGAAAGAGGAACACTCCTCCATTGCTAGTGGGATTGCAAGCTGGTAAAACAATTCTGGAAATCATTTTGCTGGTTCCTCAGAAAATTGGACATAGTATTACCTGAGGACCCAGCTATACCACTCTTGGGCATATACCCAGAAGATGCTCCAACATCTAATAAGGACACATGCTCCGCTATGTTCATAGCATTGCCATATTAATAACAGCCAGAAGCTGGAAAGAATCCAGATGTCCAACAGAGGAATGGATACAGACAATGTGGTGCATTTACACAGTGGAATACTAGTCAGCTACTAAAAACAACAAATTCATCAAATTCTTAAGCAAATGGGTGGCTAGAAAATATCATCCTGAGTGAAGTAACCTAATCACAAAAAACACACATAAATAGTATGCAATCACTGATAAGAGGATATTAGCCCAAAAGCTCAGAATACCCAAGTACACAAAGTTGAAGACTACACAAAGTTGAAGAAGAAGGAAAACCAAAGTGTGGATAGTTTAATTCTTCTTGGAAGATGGATCAAAATACCCATGGCTCACAGCCTGCCAGGAGCCAGTCTCACAGAGATCTCAAAACCCCGTCCTCTCAGCCATTTCTAGCCTGCTTTCTCTAGGCTGCTTTTAGAAGGAAATGTACTAGTTTAAAGATTACCCAACTAAGCTAGATGGTCAGTACATACAGAGCTCACCTGAGTGGGCTTGAACAAATGAAGCTCACTTGTGGTTAGGTTACAATAGCAACTCCTTTCCACTTCACCTCTTCATGATCAATTTTCTGTGCCAAGTTCCTACAGCACTTGCCAACACTTCCCTGAGATTCTGAGAGACAATTCTGAGAAACTATTCCTGAGAAATGATGCTAGCCCCCTGAGATTGTTCCCCGAATACAATGACTTTCCCCCTTCAGCCCTCCCCACACCTGCTTGCTTGCCTTTATATTGCTTTGTGTAAAAAATAAAAAAAATGACAGCTTGATCAGAATACTGTCTTGCTATCTGTCTCTCGTGTCTCTTGTCACTTGCCTTTCCCAAGGTAGTTCAGGGGACCCTGTTGACTGTCCTGCGGGTCGGGACACTCTGGTACCCAGCATTGAGGCTCTCATGGAGCCATCAAATAGAAAGGAAGCCGTAGGAAAAAAGGTGGAAGAGCCCTTCATGCGCAGCTCCAGGATTAGGTCAAAGCACGGTTGACCCACTGGTGCTCGGCCAGGAGAAAATCTCCACAGCAACAACGTCTCAGAAAGGTGAGACCCCATGGGACAAGCTTTTACTCAGCAATCCCTGATCATTTCAGGGCTAAAGGAATCACTCAAGACACGAGGGGCTAGGGTGAAGGAAAAGGATCTTTAGCACTTATTAGACGTTGTTGGACAAATTTGTCCCTGGTTCCCAGAGGAAGGAGCTATAGATAAGAAAACTTGGGCCAGAGTTAAGTTTTTGTTTTAGAGAATACTATGCAAGTTTTGGTCCAGATAAAATTCCAGTTACTGCCTTTAACTACTGGTGTCTGATTAATGACATTATTCAGAATTCCTCCTGCTTCCAGGATCTAGTTTCTGAAGGAGAATGCACTCTGAGAAAGTGTTCATCCAGGGCACCATTTCTGTATTCTCTCACCCCCCCTGCCTCTGTGGTGATTGAAATGGAGGAGGGAAATTTAAAACAGTCTGTGTCTGTTCTTTCTTCTGATCTTTCAAAATAACAATGTGGCAAGCTGCATTACCCCCTTCTGCAAACTCTAAAATCAGGTCATGGTCCTGACAATGGCAGTTTACCCATGGAGGAGGAAGCCAACTTAGAAGAGGAGGCAAATTTAGAGGAGGAAGCAGTGATATCTCATGACCCAAACCCACCTAAGGTTGCTGCTCCTACAGCTACCATTGTCTTTGCTTCAGCACCCCCTGTAATAGAATTGGTTCTACCTTTTATCCCTCTGCCATGTATGCCTTTTGATGAGATTTTTACTGCCCCCTCAGCTTCTGCTGCCTGCTTGAGAGCCACTGAAGAGATTTCTTTTCTCTGCCAAATAGTAGAGAGCCACAAGGAGCAAGTAGCCCTCTTAAAGCTGTTATGACACTTAGAAGGGCAAATGGTCACTTTAACTTCAGGATTTATTTCAAAGATAGAAAGCCAGAAAAAGCCAGAGCAAAAATCCTCGCAAAAAGGCCTGGTCCTAGCTTTCCCACTCTCTTTGCTCAGTGAAGCAACTGTCCCTCCTACAGCTACAGCTGCTGCTGAGAAGGAGAGTCTAGATGAAATGGATGGGGGGAGAGGGAGAAATAGGAGATCAGTCTCCAGGTACTTCACCCCCACATTCCCTGGATACTCTAACCCTGGATAAGGGCAGGGATGACTATGCATCAAATTCAAATTATGCTTACAAGCCTCTTGACATTAAAGTTTTAGAAAAATTAAAGTCTGCAGTCACAGCCTACAGGCTGACAGCTCCCTTCACACTGGCATTGTTAGAATATTCCACTGAGGACTGGTTATACCCAAGAAATTTATCCAGCTTGCCCAAGCCACATTCTCATGGGGAGAATTTGTTCTTTGGAAGTCAGAGGCAGCTGAAGTGGCTAAAGTAATTGAAAGTAAAAACCGATTTGTTGCCTGCCAGGAAAGAAAAGTGTCACTAGGCACTGTATTACCCTGAGCTTTAGATCTCTAGTGGTGCAAATCGCCAGGTGTCTGCCTGCACCAAGAAACTGAGCACATAGGCCGTTTGTCTGCCAGCCCGCCGGGCATGGGGCCTGTGTTCTGCCCATAGAGCAGCAGAGGAAGAGATTCCCTGTGGCCATATTTGCACCCTGACGAGAGGGAAAACCATCACTAGGTACTGGATCACCCTGAGCTTTAGATCTCTGGGGGTACAAATCTCCAGGGGTCTGCCTGCACTCAGGAACTGAGCACATAGGCGGTTCATCTGCAAGCTAATCCATCCTGGGACCTGTGTTCTAGGTGAGAATCAACAGAGGGAGTGACCCCCCACCACACCATCTTCTGCTCCATAATAGAGCAGACAGAAAATACCTGGTTGACCTTGACAACCTAAGTATAACATTGCTTGAGGCAAGACTGAGCAAGGCTCCAAAGGCACAAAAGAGGAAGGCAGCATATCAGTAATCTGTGCCAGAGGAAACCCAGCCATCCAGAGTTGCAGAAATAACCTTAAAGATCCACAGTAGGTTGAAGCACCAGCCAGTGACAATAAGACCATCTAACACCTGGGAGAACTAGATGGCTAAAGGCAAACATAGGAACGTTACTAACAGAAACCAAGGCATTATGGCAGCATCTGAACCCAATTCTCCAACAATAGCAAGTCCTGGATACCACAACACACCAGAAAAACAAGATTTTGTTTTAAAATCATTGGTCATGATGCTGGTACAGGAACACATGAAGGACATACTTAAAGAAATTCAGGAGAAAATGGATCAAAAATTAGAAGCCCTTACAAGGGAAACACAAAAATCATTGAAAGAAATTCAGAAGAATACAAAAGCCAATAAGGAGAAAACACAAAAATCAAAGAAATAGAGAAGAACTTTGATCAACAGGCAGAAGTCATGAAAGAGGAAACACAAAAATCTCTTAAAGAATTAGAGGAAAACACAAAGAAACAAATGACAGAACTGAGAAAAAACTTCCAGGATCTAAAAACAGTAGTAGAAACAACTAAGAAAGCACAAAGGGAGACAACTTTGGAGATAGAAAACCTTGGGAAGAAATCAGGGACCTTAGATGCAAATATCAACAAGAGAATACAAGAGATAGAAGAAAGAATCTCAGATGCCGAAGATACCATAGAATCCATGGACTCAACAGTGAAAGAAAATGCAAAACGTTTGTAAGCCAAAACATCCAGGAAATCCAGGACACAATGAGAAAGCCAAATCTAAGGATTATAGGCATTGATGAAAGGAAAGATTTACAACTTAAAGGGCCAGCAAATATCTTCAACAAAATTATGGAAGAAAACTTCCCTAACCTAAAGAGAGAGATGCCCATGAAAATACAAGAAGCCTACAGAATTCCAAACAGACTGGACCAGAACAGAAATACCTCCCGTCTCATAATAATCAAAACCCCAAATGTACTAAACAAAGAAAGAATATTTAGGGCAGTAAGAGAAAAAGGACAAGTAACATATAAAGGAAGACCTACCAGAATTACACCAGATTTCTCACCAGAGACCATGAAAGCCAGAAGATCCTGGGCAGAGCTCATGAAGACTCTAAGAGAACACAAATGCCAGCCGAGACTATTATACCCAGTGAAACTCTCAATTACTATAGATGGAGAAACCATCTATATTCAAGGTATTCCATGACAAAACCAAATTTACACAATATCTTTCCACAAACCCAGCCCTACAAAGGATAATAGGGGGGAAACACCATTACAATGAGAGAAACTATACCCTGGAAAAAGAAGGATATTAAGCTTCTTTCATCAAACCCAAAGAAGATAACCATGCACGTATAAAATTAAAATCAAAAATGATAGGAAGCAATAACCACTACTCCTTAATATCTCTTAATATCAATGGACTCGATTCCCCAATAAAAACACATGGACTAACAGACTGGTTATGTAAACAGGACGCTACATTTTGCTGCATACAGGAAACATACCTCAGTGTCAAATACAAAAACTACCTTAGAGTAAAAGGCTAGAAGACAATTCTACAAGCAAATGGTCCCAGGAAACAAGTTGAAGTAGCCATTCTAATATCAGAAAAATTGACTTTCAACCTAATGTCATCAACAGAGACATGGAAGGTCACTTCTTGCTGGTCAAAGGAAAAATCTAACAAGAAGAACTCTCAATCCTGAACATCTATGCTCCAAATACAAGGGTGCCCTCATTCATAATAGAAACTTTACTAAACCTCAAAGCACACATTGCACCTAACATAATAATTGTGGGTGACTTCAACACTCCACTCTCACCAATGGACTGATCAGGAAAACAGAAACTAAACAGGGAGACAGTGAAACTAATTGAAGCTTTGGAATAATTGGAGTTAACATATATATAATTATATATAACTTTTCATCCCAAAGCAAAAGTATATACATTTTTCTCAGCACCTCATGGTACCTTCTCAAAAATAGATCATATAGTTGGTCACAAGACGGATCTCAACAAATATAAAAAGACTGAAATAATCCCATGCCCCCTATCAGATCACTATGGAGTAAAAGTGGTATTTAATAACAATAAAAACAACAGAAATTCCACATACACATGGAAACTGAACAATACACTACTCAATGATACCTTGGTCAAGGAAGAAATAAAGAAATTAATCAAAGATTTCTTAGAATTTAATGAAAATGATAGCACAACACACACAAATCTATAGGAGACAATGAAAGCAGTGCTAAGAGGAAAACTCATAGCTTTGAGTGCCTCCAAAAAGAAATTCGAGAGAGCATACACTAGAAGATTAATGTAACACATGAAAGCCCTGGAACAAAAAGAAGCTATTTCACCCAGGAGGAGAAGAAGACAGGAAATCATCAAACTCAGAGCTGAAATCAATCAAGTAGAAACTAAGAGAACCATACAAACAATCAACAAAACCAAAAGCTGGTTCTTTGAAAAAATCAACAAGATTGATCAACCCTTAGCCAGACTAACCAAAGGGCACAGAGAAAGTATCCAAATTAACACAATTAGAAATGAAAACGGAGATATTACAACAGAAACTGAGGAAATTAAAAAAATCATCAGATCCTACTACAAAAACCTGTACTCAACATAACTGGAGAATCTGGAGGAAATGGACATTTTCTTAGACAGTTACCAATTACCAAAATTAAACCAGGATCAAATAGACCATCTAAACAGATCCATAACCCCTAAAGAAATAGAAGGGGTCATAGATAGTCTTCTGACCAAAAAAAGCACAGGACCAGATGGTTTCATTGCAGAATTCTATCAGACCTTCAAAGAAGACTTAACAGCAATACTCTTCAAACTATTCCACCAAATAGAAACAGAACGAACACTACCCAACTCCTTCTTTGAAGCCACTATTACGCTGATACCAAAACCACACAAAGATACAACTGAGAAAGAGAATTTCAGGCCAATTTCCCTGATGAATATCGATGCAAAAATACTCAATAAAATTCTTGCACACTGAATCCAAGAACACATGAAAATGATCATCCACCAGGATGCAGGGATTGTTCAACATAAGGAAATCCACAAATGCTATCCACTACATAAACAAACTCAAAGAAAAAAAAACGCATGATCATTTCATCAGATGCTGAAAAAGCACTTGACAAAATTCAGCATCCTTTCATGCTGAAAGTATTCGAAAGGACAGGAATTCAAGGCCCATATCTAAACATAGTGAAAGCAATATACAGCAAACTGGTAGCCAACATCAAAGTAAATGGAGAGAGACTTTTATCAATCCCACTAAAATCAGGGACTAAACAAGGCTGCCACCTCTCTCCATATCTTTTCAATAAAGTTCTTGAAATCCAGCTAGAGCAATTAGACAACATAAGGAGATCAAAGCAATACAAATTGGAAAGAAGATGTCAAACTATCACTATTTGCAGATGATATGATCGTATACTTAAGTGACCCTAAAAACTCTACTAGAGAACTCCTACAGCTGATAAACAACTCCAGCAAAGTGGCTAGCTACAAAATCAATGCAACCAAATCAGTAGCCTTTATATATTCAAAGGACAAGCATACTGGGAAATGACTCCCTTCACAATAGCTACAAACAGCATAAAGTATCTTGGGGTGACTCTAACCAAACAAGTGAAAGACCTATATGACAAGAACTTCAGATCTCTGAAGAAGGAAATCGAAGAAGATCTCAGAAAATTGAAAAATCTTCCATGCTCATGGATTGGCAGGATTAATATAGTTAAAATGACCATCTTGCCAAAGGCAATCTACAGATTCAATTCTATCCCCGTAAAAATCCCAACCCAGTTCTTCATAGAGCTAGAAAAAGCAGTTCTCAGATTCATCTGGAATAACAAAATGCCCAGGATAGCTAAAAGTATTCTCAACAGTAAAAGAACTTCAGGGGGATTCAGTGTCCCAGACTTTTTTTTTTTTCTTTTTTTTTTTATTCGATATAATTTATTTACATTTCAAATGATTTCCCCTTTTCTAGCCCCCCCCACTCCCCGAAAGTCCCGTAAGCCCCCTTCTCCTCCCCTGTCCTCCCTCCCACCCCTTCCCAGTTCCCCGTTCTGGTTTTGCCAAATACTGTTTCACTGAGTCTTTCCAGAACCAGGGACCACTCCTGCTTTCTTCTAGTATCTCATTTGATGTGTGGATTATGTTTTGGGTATTCCAGTTTTCTAGGTTAATAACCACTTATTAGTGATTGCATACCATGATTCACCTTTTGAGTCTGGGTTACCTCACTTAGTATGATGTTCTCTAGCTCCATCCATTTGCCTAAGAATTTCATGAATTCATTGTTTCTAATGGCTGAATAGTACTCCATTGTGTAGATATACCACATTTTTTGTATCCACTCTTCTGTTGAGGGATACCTGGGTTCTTTCCAGCATCTGGCAATTATAAATAGGGCTGCTATGAACATAGTAGAGCATGTATCCTTATTACATGGTGGGGAATCCTCTGGGTATATGCCCAGGAGTGGTATAGCAGGATCTTCTTGGTACAGTGACAGGCAGGAGGATCAATGGAACAGGATTGAAGATCCAGAAATGAACCCACACACCTATGGCCACTTGATCCTCGACAAAGAGGCTGAAAACATCCAATGGAAAAAAGATAGCCTTTTCAACAAATGGTGCTGGTTCAACTGGAGATCAGCATGCAGAAGAATGCGAATTGATCCATCCTTGTCTCCTTGTACTAAGCTCAAATCCAAATGGATCAAGGACCTCCACATAAAGCCAGACACTCTGAAGCTAATAGAAAAGAAACTGGGGAAGACCCTTGAGGACATTGGTACAGCGAGAAAGTTTCTGAACAGAACACCAATAGCGTATGCTCTAAGAGCAAGAATTGACAAATGGGACTTCATAAGGTTACAGAGTTTCTGTAAGGCAAAGGACACCATCAAGAGGACAGATCGGCAACCAACAAATTGGGAAAAGATCTTCACCAATCCTACATCAGATAGAGGGCTAATATCCAATATATATAAAGAACTCAAGAAGTTAGACTCCAGAAAACCGAACAACCCTATTAAAAAATGGGGTACAGAGTTTTTTTTTTTTTTTTATATATATATTTTTTTTTATTATTCGATATAATTTATTTACATTTCAAATGATTTCCCCTTTTCTAGCCCCCCCACTCCCCGAAAGTCCCGCAAGCCCCCTTCTCTTCCCCTGTCCTCCCACCCACCCCTTCCCACTTCCCCGTTCTGGTTTTGCTGAATACTGTTTCACTGAGTCTTTCCAGAACCAGGGGCCACTCCTCCTTTCTTCTTGTACCTCATTTGATGTGTGGATTATGTTTTGGGTATTCCAGTTTTCTAGGTTAATATCCACTTATTAGTGAGTGCGTACCATGATTCACCTTTTGAGTCTGGGTTACCTCACTTAGTATGATATTCTCTAGCTCCATCCATTTGCCTAAGAATTTCATGAATTCATTGTTTCTAATGGCTGAATAGTACTCCATTGTGTAGATATACCACATTTTTTGCATCCACTCTTCTGTTGAGGGATACCTGGGTTCTTTCCAGCATCTGGCAATTACAAATAGGGCTGCTATGAACATAGTAGAACATGTATCCTTATTACATGGTGGGGAGTCTTCTGGGTATATGCCCAGGAGTGGTATAGCAGGATCTTCTGGAAGTAAGGTGCCCAGTTTTCGGAGGAACCGCCAGACTGATTTCCAGAGTGGTTGTACCAATTTGCAACCCCACCAGCAGTGGAGGAGTGTTCCTCTTTCTCCACACCCTCTCCAACACCTGCTGTCTCCTGAATTTTTAATCTTAGCCATTCTGACTGGTGTAAGATGAAATCTTAGGGTTGTTTTGATTTGCATTTCCCTAATGACTAATGAAGTTGAGCATTTTTTAAGATGCTTCTCCGCCATCCGAAGTTCTTCAGGTGAGAATTCTTTGTTTAACTCTGTACCCCATTTTTTAATAGGGTTGTTTGGTTTTCTGGAGTCTAACTTCTTGAGTTCTTTATATATATTGGATATTAGCCCTCTATCTGATGTAGGATTGGTGAAGATCTTTTCCCAATTTGTTGGTTGCCGATTTGTCCTCTTGATGGTGTCCTTTGCCTTACAGAAACTTTGTAATTTTATGAGGTCCCATTTGTCAATTCTTGCTCTTAGAGCATACGCTATTGGTGTTCTGTTCAGAAACTTTCTCCCTGTACCGATGTCCTCAAGGGTCTTCCCCAGTTTTTTTTCTATTAGCTTCAGAGTGTCTGGCTTTATGTGGAGGTCCTTGATCCATTTGGATTTGAGCTTAGTACAAGGAGACAAGGATGGATCAATTCGCATTCTTCTGCATGCTGACCTCCAGTTGAACCAGCACCATTTGTTGAAAAGGCTATCTTTTTTCCATTGGATGTTTTCAGCCTCTTTGTCGAGGATCAAGTGGCCATAGGTGTGTGGGTTCATTTCTGGATCTTCAATCCTGTTCCATTGATCCTCCTGTCTGTCACTGTACCAATACCATGCAGTTTTTAACACTATTGCTCTGTAGTATTGCTTGAGGTCAGGGATACTGATTCCCCCAGATTTCCTTTTGTTGCTGAGAATAGTTTTAGCTATCCTGGGTTTTTTGTTGTTCCAGATGAATTTGATAATTGCTCTTTCTAGCTCTGTGAAGAATTGAGTTGGGATTTTGATGGGTATTGCATTGAATCTGTATAGTGCTTTAGGCAAAATGGCCATTTTAACTATATTGATTCTGCCGATCCATGAGCATGGGAGGTTTTCCCATTTTTTGAGGTCTTCTTCCATTTCCTTCTTCAGAGTCTTGAAGTTCTTGTCATACAGATCTTTCACATGTTTGGTAAGAGTCACCCCAAGATACTTTATACTGTTTGTGGCTATTGTGAAGGGGGTCATTTCCCTAATTTCTTTCTCAGCCTGCTTATCCTTTGAGTATAGGAAGGCCACTGATTTGCTTGAGTTGACTTTATAACCTGCCACTTTGCTGAAGTTGTTTATCAGCTGTAGGAGCTCTCTAGTGGAGTTCTTTGGGTCACTTAGGTAGACGATCATGTCGTCTGCAAATAATGATAGTTTGACTTCTTCCTTTCCAATTTGTATCCCTTTGACCTCCTTATGTTGTCGAATTGCCCGAGCTAGTACCTCAAGTACAATATTGAAAAGATAAGGAGAAAGGGGGCAGCCTTGTCTGGTCCCTGATTTCAGTGGGATTGCTTCAAGTTTCTCTCCATTTAGTTTGATGCTGGCTACCGGTTTGCTGTATATTGCTTTTACTATGTTTAGGTATGGGCCTTGAATTCCTGTTCTCTCCAAGACTTTAAGCATGAAGGGATGCTGAATTTTGTCAAATGCTTTTTCAGCATCCAATGAAATGACCATGTGGTTTTGTTCTTTGAGTTTGTTTATGTAGTGGATTGTATTGATGGATTTCCGTATATTGAACCAACCCTGCATTCCTGGGATAAAGCCTACTTGATCATGGTGGATGATCGTTCTGATGTGTTCTTGGATTCGGTTGGCAAGAATTTTATTGAGTATTTTTGCATCGATGTTCATAAGGGAAATTGGTCTGAAGTTCTCTTTCTTTGTTGGATCTTTGTGTGGCTTTGGTATCAGCGTAATTGTGGCTTCGTAGAAGGAATTGGGTAGTGTTCCTTCTGTTTCTATTTTGTGGAATAGTTTGAAGAGTATTGGTGTTAACTCTTCTTTGAAGGTCTGGTAGAATTCTGCACTGAAGCCATCTGGTCCTGTGCTTTTTTTGGTTGTAAGACTTTCTATGACTCCTTCTATTTCTTTAGGCATTATGGGACTGTTTAGATGGTCTAGTTGGTCCTGATTTAATTTTGGTATTTGGTATCTGTCAAGGAAATTGTCGATTTCCTCCAGATTCTCCAGTTGTGTTGAGTATAGGCTCTTGTAGTAGGATCTGATGATTTTTTGGATTTCCTCAGTTTCCGTTGTTATATCTCCCTTTTCATTTCTAAGTTTGTTAATTTGGATACTTTCTCTGTGCCCTTTGGTCATTCTGGCTAAGGGTTTATCTATCTTGTTGATTTTCTCAAAGAACCAGCTCCTGGTATTGTTGATTTTTTGTATGGTTCTCTTTGTTTCTACTTGATTGATTTCGGCCCTGAGTTTGATGATTTCCTGCCTTCTACTCCTCCTGGGCGAAATAGCTTCTTTTTGTTCCAGGGCTTTCAGGTGTGTCATTAAGCTGGTAATGTATGCTCTCTCCATTTTCTTTTTGGAGGCACTCAGGGCTATGAGTTTTCCTCTTAGCACTGCTTTCATTGTGTCCCATAGATTTGGGTATGTTGTGTTTTCATTTTCATTGTGTTCTAAAAAGTCTTTAATTTCTTTCTTTATTTCTTCCTTGACCAAGGTATCATTGAGTAGAGTATTGTTCAGTTTCCACGTGTATGTGGGCTTTCTGTTGTTTCTGTTGCTATTGAAGACCACTTTTACTCCATAGTGATCAGATAGGAGGCATGGGATTAGTTCGATCTTCTTATATTTGTTGAGGTCTGTCTTGTGACCAATTATATGGTCGATTTTGGAGAAGGTACCATGAGGTGCTGAGAAAAAGGTATATTCTTTTGTTTTAGGATAGAATGTTCTATATATATCTGTTAAATCTAATTGGTCCAAAGCTTCAATTAGTTTCATTGTGTCCCTGTTTAGTTTCTGTTTTCCTGATCGGTCCATTGAGGAAAGTGCAGTGTTGAAGTCACCCACAATTATTGTGTTAGGTGCAATGTGTGCTTTTAGTTTTAATAAAGTTTCTTTTACAAAAGAAGGTGCCCTTGCATTTGGGGCATAGATGTTCAGGATTGTCAGTTCTTCTTTTTGTATTTTTCCTTTGACCAGCAAGAAGTGTCCCTCAGGGTCTCTTTTGATGACTTTGGGTTGAAAGTCAATTTTATCTGATATTAAAATGGCTACTCCAGCTTGTTTCCTGAGACCATTTGCTTGTACAATTGTCTTCCAGCCTTTTACTCTAAGGTAGTGTTTGTCTTTGACCCTGAGGTGTGTTTCCTGTAAGCAGCAAAATGTAGGGTCCTGTTTACGTATCCATTCAGTTAGTCTGTGTCTTTTTATTGGGGCATTAAGTCCATTGATGTTAAGAGATATTAAGGAATAGTGATTGTTACTTCCTATCATTTTTGACGTTATTTTTTAAATTTGAATGCTTAACTTCTTTTGGGTTTGATGAAAGGTTACTATCTTGCTTTTTCCAGGGTGAAGTTTCCCTCCTTGTATTGGTGTTGTCCTCCTATTATCCTTTTTAGGGCCGGGTTTGTGGATAGATATTGGGTAAACTTGGTTTTGTCATGAAATATCTTAGTTTCTCCATCTATGGTGATTGAGAGTTTTGCTGGATATAGTAGTTTTGGTTGGCATTTGTGTTCTCTTAGAGTCTGCATGAGATCTGCCCAGGACCTTCTAGCCTTCATAGTCTCAGGTGAAAAGTCTGCTGTGATTCTGATAGGTCTTCCTTTATATGTTACTTGGCCTTTTTCTCTTACTGCCTTTAGTATTCTTTCTTTGTTTAGAACATTTGGTGTTTTGATTATTATGTGACGGGAAGTATTTCTGTTCTGGTCCAGTCTGTTTGGAGTTCTGTAGGCTTCTTGTATATTCATGGGCATCTCTCTCTTTAGGTTAGGGAAGTTTTCTTCCATAATTTTATTGAAGATATTTGCTGGCCCTTTAAGTTGTAAATCTTCACTCTCCTCTATGCCTATAATCCTTAGGTTTGGTCTTCTCATTGTGTCCTGGATTTCCTGGATATTTTGGGTTACAAGCTTTTTGCATTTTGCATTTTCTTTAACTGTTGAGTCCATGGTTTCTATGGAATCTTCAGCATCTGAGATTCTTTCTTCTATCTCTTGTATTCTGTTGTTGATATTTGTATCTCTGTCCCCTGATTTCTTCCCAAGGCTTTCTATCTCCAAAGTTGTCTCCCTTTGAGTTTTCTTAGTTGTTTCTACTTCTGATTTTAGATCCTGGATGGTTTTGCTTAGCTCCTTCACTTGCATGTTTGTGTTTTCCTGTAATTCTTTAAGAGATTTTTGTGTTTTCTCTTTCATGAGCTCAGCCTGTTGACCAAAGTTCTCCTGTATTTCTTTAAGAGATTTTTGTGTTTCGTCTTTCATGACCTCAGCCTGTTGAGCAAAGTTCTCCTGTATTTCTTTAAGTGTTTTTTGCATTTCCTCCTTGTTGGCTTTTGTATTCTCCTGGATTTCTTTCAATGATTTTTGTGTTTCCCTTGCAAGGGCTTCTACCTTTGATCCATTGTCTCCTGAATTTCTTTATGTATGACCTTCATGTGTTCCTGTACCAGCATCATGACCAGTGATTTTAAATCCAAATCTTGTTTTACTGGTGTGATGGGGTATCCAGGACATGTTGGTAGAGGAGAATTGGGTTCAGATGTTGCCATATTGCCTTGATTTCTGTTAGTGACATTCCTGCGTTTGCCTTTTGCCATCTAGATCTCACTGGTGTTAGTTTATCTTGTCAGTGCTGGACTCACCAGTGCAAGCTGCCCCTTCCCAGTTGGCCTCTGGTGCACAGCTTACCTCCTGCACTGCTTGTAGACAGTGTGCTGCTGCCCAGGCTGTTCAGATCCCAAAGCAGGCACCCGAAGGCTCCCGCTGGGGCCCGCTGGATTCACTGGAGCACACTGACTTCTCCCAGCTGGCCGCCCGGAAGCCCAGCTAGCCACTTGCAGGACTTGGAGATGTAATGCTGCCGCCCAGACTGATCTGGATCCGGAAGCGGAGAGAGTAGAGCTAAGGGCTTCTGCCTGGGGCCTTGCCCCAGATTGTGTCTGTGGAGCAGATGGAGCCCGTGTGCACTCCCAGGGAGTGCCGACGGTGTATGCTACTGTGACCTCCCCTGAGTTCCGCTCACTCCGCTGGGCAGCCGATCTGCCAACCGGGCTATCGCACACAAGGTTAGCCTGGCCGCCCAGTCCCTGAGTCCAGGCAAAAGCCTGGGAGGCCAAGGTCCGAGCAAAGTTCCCCTACGGCTTTGACTGTTAATTGGGTTTGCCAGGTGACTAGGATGGCGGGCGTGTGCGCCCGCGCTCCCTGAAAGCGCCGGGAGAGTCTGCTTTGCTAACAATCGCCTGGGCGGGTTGACTCACAGATGGCCCACCAAGCCGCCCAGTTCTTGGGGTCAGTCCTGTGCCTTTTGGGGCCTGGACCCCCGCTTTGTTAGCCTTAGGCTATGCCTGTTACAGGTCTGCCCGCCTGAGCTCTCTGTCGTCCTGCAGGCAAAATGGCGGCGGCGCGCTCGCAGGCCTGGGCAAAAAACCTCCTGGTTGGGTTGGCACCCCGATGGCCCCCCGACCCGCCCAGGGCCTGGGTGCAGGCCAACGCCCGTCGGGCTCAGACCACCGCGGTGTTGGCCTCGGATTATGTTTGTGTACCTCAGTCTGTCCGATTCCTGGAGTACGGAACCAAGATGGATCCTCCTCTCCTGACTGGTGGGAGGCCGAGTTCTGAAGTGGCCTCCGTGCAGGAAAGGCGCCGCACAACTGCAGCTGCTTGCTGTCCGGCTGGTCAGCGAAGGTCAGTGGTCGTGGGCGCAGGGCCTAACTGGTCCCTGTGACGCCTTGGTTCCACTGCTGATGGCCCTTCAGCTGGAGCAGCCACTGCTGCCGCTGCTGCCGCCGCCGCCGCCGCCGCCGCCGATCACTTTATCGGTACAGAGTTAAACAAAGAATTCTCACCTGAAGAACTTCGGATGGCGGAGAAGCATCTTAAAAAATGCTCAACTTCATTAGTCATTAGGGAAATGCAAATCAAAACAACACTAAGATTTCATCTTACACCAGTCAGAATGGCTAAGATTAAAAATTCAGGAGACAGCAGGTGTTGGAGAGGGTGCGGAGAAAGAGGAATACTCCTCCACTGCTGGTGGGGTTGCAAATTGGTACAACCACTCTGGAAAGCAGTCTGGCGGTTCCTCCGAAAACTGGGCACCTCACTTCCAGAAGATCCTGCTATACCACTAGTGTCCCAGACTTTAAACATTACTACAGAGCAATAGTGATAAAAACTGCATGGTATTGGTACAATGTCAGGCAAGAGGATCAATGGAATAGGATTGAAGAACCAGAAATGAACCAACACACTTTTGGTCACTTGCTCTTCGACAAACGAGCTGAAAGCATCCAGTGGAAAAAAAATAGTCTTTTCAACAAATGGTGCTGGTTCAATTGGAGGTCAGCATGCAGAAGAATGCGAATCGATCCATCCTTATCTCCTTGTACTAAGCTCAACTCCAAATAGTTCAAGGACCTCCACATAAAACATGACACACTGAAACTAATAGAAAAGAAACTGGGGAAGACCCTTGAGGACATGGGCACAGGGGAAAAGTTCCTGAATAGAACACCAATAGCTTATGCTCTAAGATCAAGAATTGACAAATGGGACCTCATAAATCTACAAAGTTTCTGTAAGGCAAGGACACTGTCAAAAGGACAAAACGTCAACCAACAGATTGGGAAAGGATCTTCACCAACCCTCAATCTGACAGAGGGCTAATACCTAATATATACAAAGAACTCAAGAAGGTAGAACCCAGAGAACCAAATAACCCCATTAAAAATTGGGGTATGGAGCTAAACAAAGAATTTTCACACGAAGAACTTCGGAGGGCTGAGAAACACCTTAAGAAATGTTTGACATCATTAATCATTAGGGAAATGCAAATCAAAACAACCCTGAGATTTCACCTCACACCAGTCAGAAGGGCTAAGGTCAAAAACTCAGGAGACAGCAGGTGTTGGTGAGGATGTGGAGAAAGCAGAACACTCCTCCATTGCTGGTGGGATTGAAGATGGTGCAACCACTTTGGAAATCAGTCCGGCGGTTCCTCAGAAAACTGGGCACTTCCTGAGGACCCTGTTATACCACTTTTGGGCATATACCCAGAAGATTCTTCAGCATGCAATAAGGACACATGCTCCACTATGTTCATAGCAGCCCTATTTGTAGTAGCCAGAAGCTGGAAAGAAACCAGGTGTCCTTCAACGGAGGAATGCATACAAAAAAATGTGGCATATTTACACAATAAAGGCTCAACAAGCACAAGCTCTCCGTCACCTCAATGCCTCTACATTAAGACAAATGTTTAAAATTTCTAGGTAACAAGCTCTATCTATAGTCAATAACGACCCAGTTTGTGTCACTTTACTCCCCACTCCTCATCTAGGGTTTAATCCAAGATGTCTGCTTCCAAATGAATCTTGACAAATAGATGTGACTCGCTTTCCTTCATTTGGAAGGCCCAAATATGTTCATGTCACAATTTATATTTTTATTTGATTTCTCTTTGCTTCTTCCCTTTTGGGTGAGGCCTCTCAGGATATTATTTCTCATGTTATTCAATGTATGATGGTTATGGGAAAACCTCAAGTCATTAAAACTAACAATGGGCCAGGATACACAGGTAACAAGTTCCAAAAATTCTGCTCACTATTTGGTATTAAACACATCACTGGTATTCCTTACAACCCTCAAGTTCAAGGAATTGTTGAAAGAGCACATCAGACTTTAAAAATTATGCTTCAACGTCTTTCCACCTCCACAGAGACCTTCATGATACCTTCACCTCGAAATAAACTTGCTTATGCCTTGTTGTGCTTCTTGAGATTGGATAATGATGGACGTTCAGCTGTTGATCGTCATTGGCATTCTGGTGCCAAACATTCTCATGCCACGGTGCTTTGGAGGGACCGCCTTACCAATCAATGGAAGGGACGTGATCCTGTGCTTATTTGGGGTCATGGTTCAGCGTGCATTTATGATCAAAAGAACTCTGAGCCCAGATGGCTCCCAAAACGCCTTGTAAAATAAGGCAATCCTATATCCAGAGTGGAGCATTCACCTACTCCTGAGACTCATTTTCCTTCTCTTGCAGATGCTACCTCACCTGATCCAGATGTTTCTGATGACCGTACCATGGCAAGATGAAGTGGTGACAGCAATTAAACTGCCCTATAAGCCCTCTTCAGGAGTGTCCTCTAAGCACTTGGTTTGGAATTTTATATGGATGGTCCTCTCAGATAGGAAGGAACCTGTCTGGTCTATCTCCAAATTATCTAATAAAGTTTGGTAGCCAGATGTTCTGACCCCTGACCTCTGCAAGCTCACACTTAGTACAGGATCACCTTGGGGAATCGAACATCCTTTAGATATCTTCATTGTCCCAGAAATGCCTACACGTGGCCACAACTCTAAGCCTGGTTGTGGCTACTATGTTCAATGTACTCTGTTGAAGAGAATTGAGTTTTATGTCTGCCCTGGGTACCATTATGGCAGTTCTGTAGATAAAAAATGTGAAGGCAAAACAGACTTTTTCTGTGCCTCCTGGGACTGTGTAACCACTGGACATGCATTTTGGAAACCCACCTCCTCATGGGATTACATACAAATAAAACATAACTTCAGCTAGTTTTAAAAAAAAAAAATGATGAGTCCTGCCAGGTCTCTATTCTCTCTACAAAGGGATGGTGCACACCTTTACGAATTACAGTGACCACACATGCAAAATCTCCCAATCTATATTGGCAAAAATGCTATGAATGGGGTCTTCACCTCTATGTACTCAGTATTGATGCAGGTATTATTTTCTCTATTAAGCTCCTTAAAGAGCCTTTATATCATGCACAATCAGTCCCAATGGGACCTAATCCTGTGTTTATACCTGATCCTGTTCCTCCTAAAGGAATTGACCAGGGCACCACCCATGTTCCTTCTCTTAAAGGCATCTCCCTACCTTCTGTATTTGCTCTCGAGCCACCAGCTAGGCCATCAGTCACTATTCTGCCTGTGTAGCCAGCTCCCACTAAGAATCTTGTACTTTCTTTAGTTAATCAGACTTTTCTTACCTTAAATGAAACTTCCCCCGAACTTGTTGAAGATTGCTGACTGTGTTACCATTCCTAACCACCCTTTTATGAAGGAGTTACCTTTCTTGGTGATCCCCACCATGCTGATGATCCATAGAACTGCTGCTGGCAGAAAGATGCTTGGCCAGGTCTTTCATTAACCCAAATATCTGGCCTGGGACTTTGTGTGATCTGTAGTGGAACAAATGTCCCCTCAGTTTACACTCACTTGTGCAATAAAACCTATTTTCCCCCTCCTGGCAATTATTTTATTCTCCTTCCAGAGGGAACCTGATGGGTGTGCCTTGATGGCCTTACACCTTGCCTCTCTGCCTCAGTTTTTGAAAATCAAAAGAGTGGAGAGAGCCCTGAGTTTTGCATCCTTATTAAGATGGTTCCTCATTTAGTTTATTATCATTCTGAAGAATTTTTTCACCTGTGGGATCAATCCACATCCACTGCAGACTCCACCTCTTTGAGTCGCTCCTGCAAAGGACATATCTCTGCTGTTACTATCCCTGTCCTACTTGGCCTTGGAGCTCTGGGAGCAGGGACAGATATCTCTTTCCTTGTTCTTTCTAACTCTAGGTACACAGAGCTAAGTGCCACCATCGATCAAGATGTCCAATGCCTTCAGCAGGGGATAATTGATCTCTTCGACTCCGTTGACTCCCTAGCTGAGGTTGTCCTCCAAAATAGGTGGGAACTTGATCTCCTGATCCTTCAACAGGGAGAACTCTGTGCAGCTTTAAAAGAAGAATGCTGTTTCTATGCTAGTAAAACAGGAGTTGTAAGAGATAGCATGAAAAAAGTCAGAGAGGGCCTAGAAAAATGTAAGAGAGAAAGAGAACAGAAAGAAAGTTGGTATAAAAACTGGTTTTCTGCCTCTCCATGGCTCATTACACTTTTACCCAATTTCCTATTCTTTTGAACCATAGGCTTATAAACACCTCACTGCCCTAATTAAAAAGCAGGTAGATAACTTGGCAGCCAAGCCAATTCAGATACATTACCATCGTTTAGCTATGGAAGATCTAGAGATGGATACCCAGCCTCCCACCCCCCAGGGCAGTTACAGAATAGCCCAAGCAGCCCACTGGAGTGCCCTGCCAGAGTGTTCCTATCAAATCCATTCCAGCCAGGACTCCAGGAGGAGTCCACAAGCTGGAGGCACCAATAAATGATAAATTTGCTGAGCAGTTGCTGATGACAGGCAACTTCCCAGCACCTCACCCACCTAAGAAAGGGGTCCCTAGAGGCTGGTGGGGACACCAAGGGATGGGAAAGGGTGATGACTAGAGACTGGGATGATCCTAAGACAGGCCTTGCTCCATTATCTTGGCGCCTCATCTGTTTTCCATTGATGGCTGTCTGACCTCTGCTCTCCATAATACAGAGAAGGGGGAGATGGCAGGAGCCATTCTCACAGAGATCTCAAAACACACTCCTCTCAGCCATTTCTAGCCTGCTTCCTCTAGGTTGCTTTTAGAAGGAAATGTAAAAGTTTAAAAATTAGCCAAGTAAGCTAGATGGTCAGTACATACAGAACTCACCTGAGTGGGCTCGAACAAATGAAGCTCACCTGTGGTTAGGTTACAATAGCAACTCCTTTCCACTTCACCTCCTCATGATCAATTTTCTTTGCCAAGTTCCTAAAGCACTTGCCAACACTTCCCTGGGAGTCTGAGAGACAATTCTGAGAAACTGTTCCTGAGAAATGATGCTAACCCCTGAGATTGTTCGCTGAATGCAATGATTTTCCCCCTTCACTCCTCCCCACACCTGCTTGCTTGCCTTAATGTTGCTTTGTGTAAAAAATAAAAAAAAAAAAAAAATGACAGCTTGATCAGAATACTGTCTTGCTGTCTGTCTCTCATGTCTCTTGTCTCTCGCCTTTCCCTAGGTAGTTCCAAGGACCCTGTTGACTGTCCTTTGGGTTGGGACAACAGCCAACCAATAGACTGATCGTAAGGTCCCCACTGGAGTGGCTAGAGAAAAGACCCAAGTATCTGAAGAGGTTTGTATCCCCACAGGAGGAACAATGATATGTACTATCCAGTACCCCCCCCCAAGATCCCAGTGACTAAACCACCAATCAAAGAGTACACATGGAGGGACCCATGTCTTCAGCTACATATGTAGTAGAGGATGGCCATTTCTGACATCAATGACATGAGAAGCAATTGGTCCTATGAAGGCTTGATGCCCCAGTGTTCCTAGGTCAGGAAAGTGGTGGTGGGGGGTTGGTAAGCAAGGGGAGGGGTGATGGGGGATGGGATAGAGGATTTTTGGAGGGGTAATGAGGAAAGGGGATACCAGTTTAAATATAAATAAAGCAAATATCTAATAAAAAGAAAGAAATAGATGAATCTGCCTGACCATGGATGAAAAACTAAAAAAAACAAAAACAAAAACAAAAGTAAAACAAAACAAAACAAAAAAACCCTGTGAGCTTAAAGTAAATCTTATCCATTTGTAAATACTTGTGACAGTATTAACAACAACAACAACAAAATGCTCTCAACAACTAGGGTCATGTTGCTTCTTCTATTCCTGAGAAGATGTGGAATTGTATTTAGAATTGCAGGATAACTCTAGCTAAGTTTGGCAGAATTTGCTACCAAAAAAAACCCCTATAATAATGAAATCAGAACTTGATGTTATATTGTGGTTTAGTTGTAGAAGCCCAGATCACTGATATGAATTTGTACAAAAAACATGAGGCTGATGAAGGTTGAGATGAAATTGAAGATTCTGTTAGCAATTAAGTTCATGATTATTCAGGTTTCACCTTTGAAACAAACATATGCCAATGCTCTGACACTTTGGAGAAGATGGAGCTAAATTTTGTCAGGTTAGTTTATTTGGTATTAAAAATTGTAAGCCCAAACTATTTAGAAAGTGACATAGGTACTGTTAGAAGTTTTCAGGAAAAATTATGAGAATTAGAAGCAAAGAAATGGATAATAATAATAATGAATTAATAATAATGATCAGTCTATTTATTATTATATGTATGTATATTATGTATATATGTATATGATATCAGGGATGATCACTGGGTATTAAATAAACAATTAGGGGGCTTTTCCTGGGAAGAATACTTTTTCCACTCTTAGTATTCCTTCATTGCCTATAGTTCATTGCTATGAATGGTGCCCTTTTAGTCACTTAACCACTAATACGATTAATTAATCTTTATCATATAAATGGGGTTTATCAACTTATTAAAAGAATGATCCAACTTCAACATTTTATTTGCAGGGGAAGATATAAGAAATGTACTAAATGCTTTTGAACTGTAGCCTCTCTTCTTATATGAATGGCAGACAAACGTTTTATAGTAACCCTGTAACTGGTGGTTCTTTTTAAAAATTGAAAATAACTTTTGTGACTACATCAATAAAGAAACCTCAGTTAAATTCTGAAATACAAAATGCATTATTCTAAAAATGAGGAAAATAAAACCTTAAAAACATTTCTGAAATACAAAATTTACATATTTTAACGTTAAATTCATCAAACATATATAAATTAAAATCATAAAACATAAATATTTATGCCTAGAAATAAATATCAGTATATATACTGTTATTTCCCTTTACAGCATTAACATTATAATTAGCCAGGCTGGAGGATATGTGGGGGAGCGGTAGGGACTGTACTTGGCTTCATGCTGAGTCTTACCTGATAGAATGATGACAGGTGTCCCCAAAACTATAGAGTCTTGCCAGAATGAGGAGAAATTATAGCAAAAGAAATAGGAAAATTCCAGAAAAAAAAATGTGGTTCTATAGAATCTCATCCATGTCATATTGTTGACCAATGTTATGACAGGTCTTATGATGTAGGTTTGAGAGAGCCATTAAGATGGTTTGCAGGGAATGAGAAGAATATTAGAATTACTAATGCCATGGACAAGACAACAGAATGGCTAAGGTTCTACATTAGTATTAGGTCCATGTTACAGAGTTGGCACCCCTTCTTAAAAATCTCTCTGAAAAAGGGAGATTTTGCATTTAGGAGTCTGTTGTAAGGATGAATCCAATGCAGAAAGCATAGAAGTTAGAGATAGCAGGACATGTTGTCCCTAGCACACCTGTGATATAAGCTCACTACTGAGTATAATGGTTTTTTAGAAAAATGTTCCTCATAGGCTAAGGTATTTGCACATTTGTCACTGATAAAATCTCCTTTTGAGATGGTGGTATAAACTTCCTAAAAAAGAAAGTCATTGGGAACAGGCTGTGAAAATGTATGGACTTTCTCTACTTCAAGGTCACACTTAGGTCTGTGGCTATGGGTGAATATGTTATTAGCCAGTTTCTGACTCTTGTTGTCTGCTTCCATTTTTCTACTCATTACATACTTTTTATCTGTAACTGTAAGCTAGAATTAAGTCTTATTTCACGAGCCATGTTTGGTCATAATACTTTCTCACTGTTATAAAAAGTAACTAGTACAACAGTTGAAAACCCCTGACACTAGAAAATTTGTTAGCTAGAGGTTCACAGATAATGTTCTCAGTATAGGCTTGTGAGTATTTTTGAGAGGGAAGGACTGATTAGGAACTATGACTTGAGAACTAGTCTATAGTCTATGACAGTGAAAGTACTGGGGTACAGCTGTGTGAAATTGTATCTCCAACTTCCTCACCTACCTATGGCAATTTTGTTTGACTATAATAAAAACATCTGATGGCCAACTAGCTAGGCAAGAAGTGGAAGACAGGACTTCCTGATAGGAATATAAATACTGTAAAAAGGGCCTCCAGCTTGGGAACATCCCCTGCCACAGCATGCCATCACCAAGTGGTGCAGGAAGGAGATATACACCCAGCAGCGCAGAGTAGGCAGCCAGCACAGGTAAGACATACACCGCAGCACAGACAATACTGTCTGTAGGCCTCTGGCAGGAGCCATCTAGTTTCTGCCTCCAGCTTGAGAATATAACCTGCCACAGTACACTATTTCCAAGAGGCAAAGGAAGCTGGATATGCACCCAGCAGATTGGAGGAGGCTGCCAGCACAGAATGTCATCTCCAAGTGGTGCAAGAAGCCAGCGATACATTGAGCTGCACAGAGGAGACAGCCAGCACAGCCTGCACCCAGAGTTGATCTAGGCCACAGAGCTATACACCCAAATACAACTACAAGACAATGGATCTCACAGAAGTACTTACATACCAGTATACACACAGAGAATAGGTCTCACAGGAGCACAGAGAAGACACAATCAGAGATAGTAACACAAGCTAACACCAGAGATAACTGGATGGCAAAAGGCAAACACAAGAACATTACCAACAGAAACCATGGCAACATGGCTCCATCTAAACCAAGTTCTCCAACAACAACAAGCCTTGGATACCTCAACACACCAGAAAAACAAGACCTGGATTTAAAATCACACTTCATGATGCTGTTCAGGGATTTCAAGAAGGACATTAATAACTCCCATAAAGAAACACAGGAGAACATGAGTCAACAGGTAGAAGCCCTTCAAAAGGAAACACAAAAATCACTTAAGGAAATAAAGCAGAACATATATCAACAGGCAGAAGTCCTGAAAGAGGAAACACAAAAATCACAGAAAAAGAATTACAGGAAAACACAAAGAAACAAGTGAAAGAGCAGAGGAAAACCAGCCAGGATCTAAAAACAGAAGTAGAGACAACTAAGAAATCAAAAAGGGAGACAAATTTGCAGATAGAAAACCTTGAAAAGAAATCAGGAGTAATAGATGCAAACATCAGCAACTGAATACAAGAGATAGAAGAAAGAATCTCCGGTGGTGAAGATACCATTGAAGGCATTGACTCAATAGTCAAAGAAAATGCAAAATGCAAAAAGCTTGTAACCCAAAACTTCCAGGAAATCCAGGACAAAATTATAAGTATTATAAGTATAGAAGAAAGTGAAGATTTACAAACTTATAGGGCCAGTAAATAGCTTCAACAAAATTATAGAATAAAACTTCCCTAACATAAAAAGAGAGATGCCCATGAACTTACAAGAAGCCTACAGAACTCCAGACAGACTGGACCTAAACAAAAATACCTCCTGACACATAAATATCAAAACATGAAATGTACTAAACAAAGAAAGAATATTAAAAGCAGTAAGAGAAAAAGGTCAAGTAACATATAAAGGAAGACCTATCAGAATTACACCAGACTTCTCACCAGAGACCATAAAAGCTAGAAGATCCAGGACAGATCTCATAAAGACTCTAATAGAACACAAATGACAGCCCCACTACTATACCCAACAAAACTCTCAATCACCATAGATAGAGAAAACAATATATTCCATGACAAAAACCAAATTTACCCAATATCTTTCTACAAATCTTGCCCTACAAAGGATAATAGATGGAAAATACCAGTACAAGGAGGGCAACAATACCCTAGAAAAAGCAAGACAGTAATCTTCTTTCAACAAACTCAAAAGATAATCACTCAAACATAAAAATAGAATCAAAAAATAAAAGGAAGCAACAATCACTATATCTTAATATCTCTTAACATCAATGGAAACAATCCCCACCCCACCCTCCAAAAAAGACATAGACTAATGGTCTAGATACGTTAACAGGACCCAGGATTTTGCTGCATACAGGAAACACATCTCAGTGTCAAAGACAAGCACTACCTATGAGTAAAAGGCTGGAAAATTTTTCCAAGCAAATGATCCCAGGAAACAAGCTGGAGTACCCATACTAAGATCAGATAAGATTGACTTTCAACCAAAAGTAAAAAAAAAAAAAAAAAAAAAAAAAAAAAAAAAGACCTGGAAGGACACTTCATACTGATCAATGGAAAAATCCACCAAGAAGAATTCTCAATTCTCAACATCTTTGCTCTAAATGTAAGGACACTCTCATTCGTAAAAGAAACTTTACTAAAGCTCAAAGCACACATTGCACCACACAGAATAATTGTGGGTGGCTTCAAAACTCCACTTTCCTTAATGGATTGATCAGGGAAGCACAGACTAAACAGAGACACAGTGAAACTAATTGAAGTTTTGGACTGAATGGATTTAACAGATGCATGTGTGTATGTATGTATGTATGTATGTATGTATGTATGTATGTATGTTGAGTTAATTTTATATCCAGCCACATTGCTGAAGTGGTTTATCAGCTATAGGAGTTCACTAGAGGAGTTTTATGATTCATACTCAAGAAAGTTCTTGCCAAATCCAAGAACACATCAAAAGGATCATTCACCATGATCAAGTAGGCTTCATACTAGGGATGCAGGGATGGTTCAATACGGAAATCAACCAATGTAATCCACTACATAAAAAAATTCAAGGAAAGAACACATGGTCATTTCATTAGATGCTGAAAAAGCATTTGACAAAATTCAGCATCCTTTCATGCTTAAAGTCCTGTAAAGATCTGGAATCCAAGACCCATATTGGGATTTCAATTTCCTCAAGTGGAAAAAAAGATAGCATCTTCAAGAAATGGTGCTGGTTTAACTGGTGGCTAGCATGCAGAAGAATGCAAATCGATCCATTCTTATCCCCTTGTACTAAGCTCAAGTCAGGTAGATCAAGGACTTCCACATAAAACCAGATACACTGCAACTAATAGGAAAAAAACTGGGGAAGAAACTTGAACACATAGGCATAGAGGTCAATTTCCTGAAGAGAACACCAATAGCCTATTCCATAAGATCAAGAATTGACAAATGGGACCTCATAAAATTACAAAGTTTCTGTATACCAAAGGATACTGTCAATAGGACCAAATGGCAACCAAAAAATTGGGAAATGATCTTTACCAACTCTACATCCGACACAGGACTAATATCCAATATATACAAAGAACTCAAGAAGTTAGACTCCAGAGAACAAAATAACCCTATTAAAAATGGGGTACTAAGCTAAACAGAATTTTCACCTGAGGAATATTGAATGGCTGAGAAGTACCTAAAAAAATGTTCAACATCCTTAGTCATCAGGGAAATGCAAATCAAAACAACCCTGAGATTTCACCTCACACCAGTCAGAATGGCTAAGATAAAGAACTCAGGAGACAGCAGGAGCTGGATGGGTTGCACAGAAAGACAACCACTCCTCCACTGCTGGGGGGATTACAAGCTGGTAAATCCACTCTGGAGATCAGTCTGGTGTTTCCTCAGAAAACTGGGCATAATACTACAGGAAGACCCTACTTTACCACTCCTGGGCATATACCCAGATTATTCTCTCGCATGTAATAAGGACGTATAGTCCACTATGTTCATAGCAGCCCTATTTATAATAGCCAGAGGCTGGAATGAACCCAGATGTCCCTCAATGGAAGAATGGATACAGAGAATGTGATATATTTACACAATGGAGTACTATTTAGCCACTAAAAACAATGAATTCATTATATTCTTAGACAAATGGATGGAACTGGAGAATATCATTCTGAGTGAGGTATCCTAATCACAAAAAAACACTCATGGTATGCATGCACTGATAAGTGGATATTAGCCTAGAAACTTGGAATACCCAATACAACTCATGTATCAAATGATGCCCAAGAAGGAGGAAGAACAAAGTATGGATACTCTAGTCCTTTTCAGACAGAGGAACAAAATTCCCACAGAAGGAGATACAGAGACAAAGTGTAGAACAGTGTCTGAAGGAAAAACTATCCAGATACTACCACACTTAGGAATCTATTCCATGTACAATTACAAAACCCAGACACTATTGTGGATGTCTACAAGTACTTACTGACAGGAGCTGGATATAGCTGTCACATCGGAGGCTCTGCTAGTGCATGACAAATACAGAGGGGTACACTCTTAGCCAGCCATTGATCTGAGTACAGGGTCTCCAATGGATGAGATAGAGAAAGGACCAAAGGAGATTAAGGGGTTTGCAGCGCCATAGGAAGAACAAAAATATGAACCACCCAGTTCTCCCAGAGCTCCCAGGGACAAAAGCATCAACCAAAGAGTACACTTGGAGTTACCCATGGCCCCAGACTCATCAGCAGCAGAGGATGAACTTGTTGGACACCAAATGGAGGAGAGGACTTTGGTCCTAGAAAGACTTGATACCATAGTGTAGAGGAATACCAGGACAGGGAAGCAGGTGTAGGTTGCTTGGGGAAGGGGAAATGGTTTATGGTATCTCTGGGGGAGGGATCACCAGGAAAGGGGACAACATTTGAAGTGTAAATAACGAATATACCTAATTAAAAATAAAGAACCCTAAAAGAAGAAGGAGAAAATTCTTTTAGCTGGAAGACATGAGAGAAGAGGGATATGATCAAGGCCTTCCAGGTATAGCTAGTCATGTGGGCTGGATGGGACTGGATGGTTAACTTAAATGAGCTAGTTGAGTCTGCCCAGCTAAGGCCTCGGGCTTTGAAGAATTAAAAGATTTCTGTGTGGTTATTTGGGAGAAAAGTTGGTTAAGGAATAATTACTGCCATATTAATTTCCACCATCGATTTATATATTGAGAGCAAAACAATCTTTTAATTATAAGGTACCCTCTTGTCTTAGTCAGGGTTTCTATTCCTGCACAAACATCATGACCAGGAAGCAAGTTGGGGAGGAAAAGGTTTATTGAGCTTACACTTCTGCATTGCTGTTCATCACAAAAGGAAGTCATGACTGGAACTCAAGCAGGTTAGGAAGCAGGATCTGATGCAGAGGCCATGGAGGGATGATCCTTACTGGCTTGGTTCCTCTGGCTTGCTCAGCCTGCTCTCTTACAGAACCCAAGAGCACCAGCCGAGGGATGTCACCACCCACAAGGAGCCCTCCCACCTTGATCACTAATTGAGAAAATGCCCCACAGCTGGATCTCATGGAGGCACTTCCCCAACTGAAGCTCCTTTCTCTGTGATAATTCAAACCTGTGTCAAGTTGACACACAAAACCAGCCCCTACACCTACCTTTGCTAATAGAATGAAACACTCTGCTCCATGTACTGTGGCATATGTAATAGTCTAGACTACATTTTCACATGAAAGTGAAGGCAGTATATCTTTTTAGTTAGAATGAAACAGTGTTTATGCAAAAGCAAAGGTGTCTTAGGATCACTAGAAATAATCTATTAGCAAACCTGGAGGGATATGTATTTATGATTATTTTGTTAAAATAGTTAAGGTACATATAAATATAATGAATCATATGTAAATTTTATACTTAAAATTTATGTAGCCTAAAATATAGACTTAATATTTCAGGAATCCAAGCCAAAACACCATTAAGTAACCATGCCAATTAAAGAGTGACATAAAATAGCATATTTTTCTTTCTTTTAAACAATTATCTGTATGAATATTTTGCTTGTGTGTGTGTTTATGCACCTGGTATATGCCCAATGTCCAGTGAAGCCAAAAGAGGTTGTCATAACTGGAGATAGAGAGAGTGGTGTGTCACTATGTGTGTTCTGGGAATTGAACTTATATCCTCTGGAAGAGCAGCCAATGTTCTCATCTTCTGACCTATATCTCTAGCCCACATTATAAGATCTTAGACTACAATTGTACTAAATGTATATTGTTCAAGCTTTAGATTAAATAATGTAACTTACAGTTAGATTTAAATATGTAAACAAACAGACCAACTAGTGTAATAGAAGAAAATACTTATTTATTGTGTAGGCTTTTACAAGAGCATAAGCCTCTACACTACTTCTACATTGAGAAACCTTATATTACTGATAGCACAAATATGGTTATAGGGTATACTCTGAATTTCTCCATTAGTGAACCTTGTCTCCTAAGGCAGGAGGAAAATTTCTCTCATTACTTTTATCCCATGAGCCATGTGGAACTTTGGAGACAGGTCAACTGAATCTTACAGGCAAGAGCCCAGGCATGAGAAACATACATATATATATGTGTGTGTGTGTGTGTGATGTATATATATGTATGATGTATATGCATATGTATATGATGTAAGTGTATGTGTATTTCGTTATTTTATCTATTTACATTTCACATGTTATTGCTCTTCCTGGTTTCCCTTCCACAAACCCCATATCCCATCACCCCTACTGTTGCTCCCCTACCCACCTACCCATCTATTCCAACCTCACCATCCTAGAATTCCCCTAAATTGGGGCAGCAATCCTTCACAGGAGGGCCTCCCCTCCCATTGATGCCAGATAAAGTCATCTTCTGCTACATATGCAGCTGGAGACATGGGTTCTTCCATACACCTTCGTTGGTGGTTTAGTCACTGGGAACTCTAGGAGTTCTGTTTGGTTGATATTGTTGTTCTTTCTATGGGGTTGCAAATCCCTTCAGTTCCCTTAGTCCTTCCCTTAACTTCTCCACTGGGGTCCCCATGATCAATCTGATGGTTGGCTACAAACATCTGTCTCTATATTGGTCAGTCTCTGGCAAAGCCTCTCAGGGGACAACCATACCATGCTCCTTGTCAGCAAGTGCTTCTTGGCATTAGTGGAATAAATCATCTTAATGCACAGTAGTAATCATCTCACAATACACCAGAATGTGGCATGGGTAATTAGTGTTAGGTTGAATTATTTCCCCCTTAAATATGTGATGTTTTAGCACATTATATGAAACTCAACACATTATGCAACAAGAGTGACACTTATTAGACACTTATTAGAATAGAATTTACCTCTAGGTACAGACATGTTTCATAATGGTTATTATTACAGCAGGAATGGACTAGCAGGGCATTAATGGAAAGATGGATTCACCTTAACTAAAATAAAATCCTTTTCCTCTCCAATTTTCTGGTTACTTATGAAATACCTGTGGTAACCACAGAGCGTTTCTGTGTCTGTCTACTTTTCTGAGCTCTTAATGAGAAAGTCATAATCATTAATTTTTCTTCTT
Organism: Apodemus sylvaticus; assembly: GCF_947179515.1. Taxonomy (NCBI): domain Eukaryota; kingdom Metazoa; phylum Chordata; class Mammalia; order Rodentia; family Muridae; genus Apodemus; species Apodemus sylvaticus. The sequence goes on along the minus strand of NC_067495.1, from coordinate 84,023,332 downwards.
TTTGTTTCTTTCTTTAGATGTTAACCAAAATATAAGTTCTTTATACATCTACATCTAATCTTTGTTCCTTTTTTTCTCATGTTCCCATGTCTGCTACTTTTGGGCTTCCTGCCACACTGTGACTGACCTCCATTCCAGTTTATCACATTCATTCTCCTCCTGTAAATCCCAATCTCCTATTAGATTTATAGGTTGTCTCTTCTGGAGTTTTTTTCTTTAAAGCAATAATAAATCCTCCTTAAAACATCTTTGAGTCTCTTTTCTGTCCTTGAGAGTTCTTCCTAAAATTTTTCTAATAGTAAAACTAGGGACTTTAAAAAGACCCCAATTTGTCTAATAGCATATAATATCTCTGGCTAGAATCCCAAGAAGATTTTGCAATAATACTTCTTTCTACCCTTTAATTACTTAATTAGCAGAGAACTAATTCCTATTCCTGAATGCCTAGGTGGCATCAATTTCCAAATACACTTTCTGTTTTCATTCACAACAAATATCCGAATAGATTACATGTCTTTTAATACGTGAAATAGTAGTTTTATTGAAATCATGCTCAGCCCTACTCAGTCAGTTTTGGCAGTGCCCTCAAAGACTCCATTTTTCAAAGACATTTGACTCTGCTTTGAGGGGGAAGTATGATTCAATCCCATGAGTAGACACCGAAACTGCAGCATCACTTAGGCTCCACCCATTCAGTACAGGCTGATTATTTGTTTATGTGAGTAGAAAGACAACGACATTATATTACGTTTGAAGAAATTTAGAACTATGGAGGTACATAGGCATCCTGAACATGTATCAAGATAATTGAGCCTTAGAAAACACAGGACACCTCAAGGGTCTTCCACAGTTTCTTTTCTATTAGCTTCAGAGTGTCTGGCTTTATGTGGAGGTCCTTGATCTCTTTGGAGTTGAGCTTAGTACAAGGAGACAAGGATGGATCAATTCACATTCTTCTGCATGCTGACCTCCAGTTGAACCAGCACCATTTGTTGAAAAGGCTATCTTTTTTCCATTGGATGTTTTCAGCCTCTTTGTCGAGGATCAAGTGGCCATAGGTGTGTGGGTTCATTTCTGGATCTTCAATCCTGTTCCATTGATCCTCCTGCCTGTCACTGTACCAATACCATGCAGTTTTTAACACTATTGCTCTGTAGTATTGCTTGAGATCAGGGATACTGATTCCCCCAGATTTTCTTTGTTGCTGAGAATAGTTTTAGCTATCCTGGGTTTTTTGTTGTTCCAGATGAATTTGATAATTGCTCTTTCTAACTCTGTGAAGAATTGAGTTGGGATTTTGATGGGTATTGCATTGAATCTGTAGATTACTTTTGGCAAAATGGTATTGGTACAGTGACAGGCAGGAGGATCAATGGAACAGGATTGAAGATCCAGAAATGAACCCACACACCTATGGCCACTTGATCCTCGACAAAGGGGCAGAAAACATACAATGGAAAAAAGATAGCCTTTCCAACAAATGGTGCTGGTTCAACTGGAGGTCAGCATGCAGAAGAATGCAAATTGATCCATCCTTGTCTCCTTGTACTAAGCTCAAATCCAAATGGATCAAGGACCTCCACATAAAGCCAGACACTCTGAAGTTAATAGAAAAGAAACTGGGGAAGACTCTTGAGGACATCGGTACAGGGAGAAAGTTTCTGAACAGAACACCAATAGCGTGTGCTCTAAGAGCAATAATTGACAAATGTGACCTCATAAAATTACAAAGTTTCTGTAAGGCAAAGGACACTATCAAGAGGACAAATCGGCAACCAACAAATTGGGAAAAGATCTTCACCAATCCTACATCATATAGAGGGCTAATATCCAATATATATAAAGAACTCAAGAAGTTAGACTCCAGAAAATCAAACAACCCTATTAAAAATGGGGTACAGAGTTAAACAAAGAATTCTCACCAGAAGAACTTTGGATGGCGGAGAAGCATCCTAAAAAATGCTTAACTTCATTAGTCATTAGGGAAATGCAAATCAAAACAACCCTGAGATTTCATCTTACACCAGTCAGAATGGCTAAGATTAAAAATTCAGGAGACAGCAGGTGTTGGAGAGGGTGTGGAGAAAGAGGAACACTCCTCCACTGCTGGTGGGGTTGCAAATTGGTACAACCACTCTGGAAATCAGTCTGGCGGTTCCTCCGAAAACTGGGCACCTCACTTCCAGAAGATCCTGCTATACCACTCCTGGGCATATACCCAGAGGATTCCCCACCATGTAATAAGGATACATGCTCTACTATGTTCATAGCAGCCCTATTTATAATTGCCAGATGCTGGAAAGAACCCAGGTATCCCTCAACAGAAGAGTGGATGCAAAAAATGTGGTATATCTGCACAATGGAGTACTATTCAGCCATTAGAAACAATGAATTCATGAAATTCTTAGGCAAATGGATGGAGCTAGAGAACATCATACTAAGTGAGGTAACCCAGACTCAAAAGGTGAATCATGGTATGTACTCACTAATAAGTGGATATTAACCTAGAAAACTGGAATACCCAAAACATAATCCACACATCAAATGAGGTACAAAAGAAAGGAGGAGTGGCCCCTGGTTCTGGAAAGACTCAGTGAAGCAGTATTTGGCAAAACCAGAATGGGGAAGTGGGAAGGGGTGGGTGGGAGGACAGGGGAAGAGAAGGGGGTTTACGGGACTTTCGGGGAGGGGGGGGGCTAGAAAAGGGGAAATCATTTGAAATGTAAATAAATTATATCGAATAAAAAAATTAAAAAAAAAGACTCAGCAAAGTAAATCCCACACTATTATGGTCGACAAGAAGTGTATACCAAAAGGAACATGCCATGGTTGTCTCCGGAGGAGCCCTGCCAGAGCCTTACACATACAGAGGCAGGTGCTAGCAGTCAGCTATTGGACTGAGTGTGGGGTCCCCAATGGAGGAGCTGGAAGGTGATCCAGAGGAGATGAAGGGGTTTGCAGCCCCATGGAAACAACAATTTTGGCCACCTAGATGTCCCAGGGCTCCCAGGGACTAAGCCATCAACCAAGGGGTACACATGGTTGCAGACAAAAGTGTGGCAGAGGAATGCCTTGTTGGGCATCTGTGGGATGAGTGGTCCTTGGTCAGGTGAAGGCTCAATAGATGCCCCAACAATGGGAAATCAGTTTGTGTGGGTGAGGTGGGAGTGTGTCGGGTGGAGGGGTATATATGTGGATGCAGGGGATGGGAGGAGGGGTTGAGGGTCTTTGGGGAGGGGGGGAAACCGGGAAAGGTTTTACCATTGGCAATGTAAATGAGGATGATACTCAATAAATTAAAAAGAAAAAAAGGAAAAAAAGAAAGAAAGAAAACACAGGACACACCAGACTAAGAAAAGGGTAAAACTCTGTCACCCAAATTCTGTAAAGTGATGGACATGTAACTCCTGTATTGTCATGGATTCATGTCCATCCAGTGTTTAATACCTAGTAGGACGATCACGGACAGGGGATTCCACATTCCCTTCTATTCCTCTGTGTTAAAGCAGTATACTCAATTGTTTACCTTTTATTCAATTTGCATGTATACACCAACATGTATACATTTCTTGCTTTGGATCATGCTCAGTGCTTTTACCTTTATTTTTATAGTCTCAAAGTCAAAGTTGATAGCAACATTTGCCATGGGCTGGTCCTCCTTCATTTGTCTTGTTCACTGAATATCTATGATAACTTAGATTAGATTGATTTGGAAGCACCTTTAATTTATTGCACCCACTTTAATCTGCACTCATATATATACACATATACCATATATATATATATATATATATATATATATATATATATATATATATATATATATATATATATATATATAGAGAGAGAGAGAGAGAGAGAATTTGCTATGTTGTTTGATATATATAGTAATATCCATAAACATGGGTAAAAATTTGCCTCAGGTGAGATACCAAGGTAAAGAGAAGAGTCTCAGGAATAGACATGATTAAAAGTACTTTAGTACTCAAAACTGGACAGTAATTTTGCTGAAATCAGGGTATGTCCTACTCTAAGTTACTCTTTGATATATAACAGTGATTTTTTTTTCAAGCAATGTATTGTGCAGGCAGTATAAGGGAGGAGGCTCCTCCATGTCCTTCACTTTTCTTAACAGATCCTGTGTCCTCAAACACTGAAAATTTTCTCATGACTGAAGTTTAAATGATTGAGCTAAACACCCTTTCATGTAGAATGAAAAATTTAACCAACACACACAAAAAAATCTTAAACTTTTACACTGTAAGAAGACAGTTTTATTCTTGAACTGAACACACACATATTATTCAGTATTCAACCAACATTTCTTACTCATTTTGGGGTTTCTTAATGTAGAAGTACTTAATTATGCCTGTAATTATTCTTATCCAAATTATATAATTATACTTTTGTGAATTTTTATAGCAATCATGTCAATTAGAATATAGAAGCCAGTTTAGACATAAATAGTAGGAATGACTAGTGATCTGTTTCACTTTTACAGATGTAAATTTTGTCTTTAAATTTGCCATCCATGAAGCATATTGCCTGGTGAAGGTACAACTGAAATTCTTTCTCTAACTTCTGTTTAATTGATATAAGACAATATGTAATAAAATACTCTGGTTATCAGTTTCAGGCAGAGTACCTCTTTTTCCATGTAGTTTGACTTCAGTGTGGTAACTGTAAACTACTGGTTTCAGATGAAAGTTTGGAAACTTCTTAGCTATTATTGGGTTTGTTTAGTAACTTGTGTTCTCTTAAAGAACAGCAAAACTGTACTGACTCTTCTTAACTTACAAACTACATTTTGCTATCAAAATCAGCTCCAACTGCCAACAATGGAGTAACTACCACAATTTTTTCCAAAAGCCCCTGTATTTATAACAAGAAAGCACTAGCCTATTGTGTTAGGACTCATGTGAAAACTTCCTCATTAATCAAACTTCCTTTCTCCTCAAATGAGTAGCATGTCAGGGTGAAAGGAATAAATATTACTGCAGTTAAACTTTGGTAACTTGAACACTTTTCAATAGATGATATAAAAAGTAATTTCTCCTGACAACATTAACACGGAGATATATGCAATTAAACTTCTCTCTGTCCATGCACACACTATCTTAAAATCAGATCTGAAATATGTTGACAATAGTTTAAAATAGGCATAGTCACAATGGTTATTGCTGTCCTATAGTAGCTATGGAGTCATCAGGACAATAGAAAGTAAAGTCTCCTGGCCATTATTCTGTTCCTCTGCAAATGCCATAACACTTCTTTGGCATCTTTGCATGTTCATAAATATACATTAGTAATATGTCACAAGTCCAGTATCCTATCAGTCTATACAAACAGGCATGCAGGATGCCCAAGGAGGATCCAGTAGTATTTGTTACTTACTAGTTTTAGATTATGAGACTTAGTGTTTTTACAGGTAACAATGATGCCTTGATATAGCCAGGAATTTAAGTAGCTCAAAGCATGGTTTTGTCATCACTTGTTTAATGCACTTGCTCTACTATGATGAGTAACTAACTCATCAGAAACAAAAGGACCGAATAAATATAAATGAATTTCGTCTTCTTACTGTTGGTGTTGGAAAACTCTATAGCTATACTCATAGCATGGTTCATTAATTTTTAGTTAAACCTTTGTAGTTTAGGTCTCTGAATTTATAAATAAGAGCATCATTAATTTATGGTAACAGAAACATCTTAGCTAAGGAATTCTTTCAGGGAAATTGTTTGCTTTGAACGAGCAGTAGTCCATGAAAATCGGATAAAAAAGGTTAATGTCATTATTGACTGTCAATTTTCCTTGGGATGTGGAAAAAGAAATGTCATTTTTTTGCAACAGTAGATTCTTTGTATATGACATTTCAGGTGTAATTGACTGGAGTGCTCAACAAGATGCTTGAGGAATAAAGAACAAAATGTGATTGGTTAGGAGAAACAGATGCACCAGTTGTCAGGCTTACTGTGGAACAAGTAGAGTTATGAAAAGACCGTAAGATGAACTTGTTTGATGGAAAAAGATGGAAAGAATGGAGAATTTCAAATATCTATTGTGGTCCAGGGGGCAGCTTTATGGTTTCAGAGTTAACAAGAGCAGCAGGTAAGTCTGCTAATGGCCTGGGAACTAGCTGGAACTTAATTTGCAGTCCTGTCGTGGGGACTGGAAAGACAGATGCATTACTATCTTCTATATCTGTGACTCCACAGGGGACTTGTTGAGCACTGACATCTGGGTTGCTATCCAATATTTCAGATTCCGTTTTATTCTCCCAGAACCTGAGGCTGGCATTCTGGCTTTCATATTCTTGTTGAAGACATGTTACTAGGACTGGGAATGCAAAATCCTTATGATTTGTAATTTGCCTTTTGATGGTCCACCATTTACTTCGTAGCCATTGTGGTGAACGAACACTTTCCCATCCTTTAGCTAAATCATCCCAGCGAATTTCACTTTCATCAACTACATCAAGCTCTGCTAGCCTGTGGATGAGATTGACTTCATCTTTCCTTGTCCACTCAATACCTCCAGTCTGTTTCCAGTTCAGATAGTTGAGCCATTTAGCACGACACTGCTTTGCTGAGCGAGTACCCACTCGTTGAGCCACTGTTGCCCAACACACACCCTGAGTGACTTTCTCATCCACCTCGGTGCATGTCAATTCATGAACCACATCTCCAAGAATCTGTTCTTCTTCTTCGGTCCATTTCCCTGTGTTGCAAGTATCCTTAATCAGTCGGCACCTGTCTTTGACCGAAGACGGGCTCCTTCCCATGGCGGCCCCTATTGTTATCCAGTCATTGCCATATTTCTGCCAGAGCTCCTTGAGCTTCACTATTTCCTCAGGGCTGTACTTACCCACATGGTTTCTGTCATCATACATTCGGACAACTCTTCTATAAACTGAAAACAAAGGTCGATTCAGACCCAATGATATAGACCTGTAGAAATCTTTTCTTTTACCTTTTGACATCTTAAAAATGATTTCTGCAGGATTCTCTACACCATGTTCTTCCATATACCTTTCAATATTGCTCATCAGAATATCTGTTTCTTCCTTGGACCACATTCCCTGTTTCCATTTATGTCCTTGATTGGTTAGAGCCTCCTTAACTTCTTTATCTGTGGAACATGCTTTGCTAACTGTTGACTGTTCCTCATTAACCAATGAAAATACTTCATCTGGGTTTTCATTCTGCAAAATCTGTAATGGCATCATAGTTCCCACAGTAAGCTCTATATCTGCTATTTCTGTGGCTGTGGTTGAGACTAAATCAAAACTCTGCTGTATTTCCTGTAGTGGAAATGCAACAGCTGGCATGCAAGGAGTTGAATCAACCTCTGAAGACAAACAAGGCCTCTTAAGCAGAGGTTCAGTAGAATTTTCCATTTCATCAGCCTCATTTTCAAGGCAAAGAATAAGGTTCTTGCCTGTGTCCTCAGTAAGCAAGACAGAGCTCACAACTTGACGTGCTACTTCCTTAGAAATGTCTTTAACTGTACTCATTTTCAAATCTAGTCACAGGTTAGATCTGCTACAGTAGTTCAAATAGAATCAAGTCTCTTTCCCTTAATCTGGATTACATAATAATGGTGCTATCTGTAGCACTTGCCTGTTTGACACTGGTGAGCACTCACTGATCTAGAGCTGTGAGTGTGATGAGCCAGTTAGTGATGTTGACCTTATCTTTTCTTCTAGTCTAGTTGGCAATGACTGATGACACAAAGAACTTGTTCAAGTGTCTCTGCAATAATTAAGAACAGAAATGTCAGAGAACTGCTCATTTATCTCAATATGCCTTTCAATGCTGAAAAATAAAAATGTTAATTATCCATTAATTGATTCTTAGAAAGAATTTCAATTTTCATTGCATTTCATTATCAAAAATATATCAACACTCAAATGAACTTTGGCATCTCTGTCAACTGAATTTCAGAATATAGAAAAATTAAGTATTAAGAAAATTCCTTTTACTTTACTTCCATAAAAATGTAAAAATTCCACCAGTGACCTCCTGAAAGAAGCTAAGTCTGACTTTCAGACACCAAGGACCTTACAGAGTAAAATGTAACAGTACCTAAGTTCATCCAAATATTAAAAAATATTGTAATTTAACTTGCTCACATGAAAATATATAACAGCAGTTACTTTTTTGTTTCACATGTTTTCAAAATAAAAGATATGCACAAACAAAAAGATCCCTCAAAAAGTGTGGAAAATTCCCTAAAACCATGCAATCAGTCAACTAACATTGCTACAAAAATTAAATGTATGTTAGATGTATCTGATGCTGATTTACTATGACAAATACTTCATAATAAAAAGGTCAGTGGCTTTCATACTGAGTCTTAAATTTCATTAGCATTGTCTTGTTAACCATGCTCTTTTAAGACTATGTTTGTATAAATGTCTTTTCTAAAAACAGTAACCAAATCATTCAATTTCATGTTTTCTCTGATGATCTGTTTTACATGGTTCAAAACTAATGTAGATGAGTACAATACTTTGTCTTGTGTTATCAGTATTGGTATTTGAACACTTAAAACATTTATGTGGTGTTATTTTCATTATTCTATCATGTGGGAAGATGAGATTTTTATGCCATTGCATATATGTTCCATCGTATTTTCAGCTATAGCATGTTTGATATATTATCTATTTGTCCACTAACATTTTATAATGCATTTTTATATTGTATTTTCAGTTTTCACTTATTATATTAATTCCTTGAGATGGTTGATTACACAGTGAACAGATAATTAGAGTATGGTAGTTTATAGATGAACTTGAAACATGTTGAGAGTTAAGATGGAGATAAGTGACCTCCTCTTGGTAATCTGAAAAACATGTCTGAGATGACTGCCATCTTTAATGAAATGTTTCCTAGGAAACTTATAATTCCAAAATTATCTGAACTCATCTTGAAAAAAGAATTAACTAAGACAAACATTCCTTTCAAGTACTAAAGATTAGCTTAGTTTGAGATAACAAATCTTCAGTTGTTAGATATAAATTAAATATGATATTAAGCACTGTAATAATCACAAAGTTGTTATGAGATTAAATATATTTATTATAAATATGGTGTCATAGGTACTGTGATGGTTCATATATGATTGGCCCAGGGAGTGACACTATTAGGAGTTGTGGCCTTGTTGTAGTACGTGTGTCACTGTGGGTATGGGCTTAAGACCCTCACCCTAGTTGCCTGGAAGTCACTCTTCTACTAGCAGCCTTCAGATGAAGATGTAGAACTTTCAGCTCCTCCTGCACCGTATCTGCCTGGATGCTGCCATGTTTCTACCTTGATGACAATGGGCTGAATCTCTAAGCCAGTAAGCCATCCCCAATTAAATGTTGTCTTTTATAAAATTTGCATTGGTTATGGTTTCTCTTCACAGCAGTAAAACCTTAACTAAGATGGAATTTGGTACCAGGGACTGGGGTATTTCTGTGATAGGCATAACCATGCTTTTGTTTAGAAAAAGGTTGATTTGGGGACTTTGGATTTGGAAAGCCATGAAAGGTTTTAAGTGGGGCTTAATGGGCCAGACTAGTAGGTATATGGAAGACAGATATGCTGAAGGTCATTTGAACTGTGTAGGCCTTATGGCCCTAGAGGTTTCAGTGGAGAAGAATTTTAATATGTGACTGAGAGACTGTTTTGTGATGTTATGGTGAAGAACATGGCTGCTTTTTGCCATTGTCTGAAGACAATGGCAAATTGACAATGGCAAAATGCCTAGGGCTAAGGTAAAGAGAGTTATATTAATTGCATCTGCAAAGGAAGTCTCAAAGAAGCCCAACAACGACTTTGTTCTCTGGTTAAGTCTGATGAAGAGAATTTTGAACAAGCTGAGAAAGGAAAAGTACAAAATATATAGTTTGAGTATTAAAGGGACTCCAGGAAATGAAATGGAGCTTAATTCAAGGATATTAAATTAAATTAAGGGAGTGGTGACCTGGGGGCAAGATTCCACCGAGCTAAATTTAGGTCCAGGTGTGATAGTACAAACCTTTAATCCCAGGAGGCAAAGATAAGCAGATCTCTGAGTTCAAAGCCAGCCTAGAATAGAACAAATTTTAGGTGAAGAAAAACATAAATCCAGGCTTGGTGGTCCTCACCTTTTATCCCAGTGTTTAGCAAGATTCAGGGCAGCCAACTTAGGCAGTGAAGGAGGTGGGAAAAAGGAAGCTAATGATAACATAATAGAACAAGTGGGCCTATGTTCCAGCTTCTGCAAGCAGCAGAACTCAGCCATGTGTCTCTGGCTTTATATTCAAGAGGAGATGGAGACTACTGGGACAATTGATGCTGATTAGCTGGAGCTAAGAAATTAGTGGTGATTAAGAAAGACCAGCATCACTGAGGTGAAATCTTCTGGGAAGTGTTTTCTTGCAGCACAAAGAAGCTGTATTCCAGAGATAGCCAAGGTTGTACCTTATGCTGCAGCTCTACTTGGTAACATGTAAGAATCATCCAGGTGGTACTGGTTTTGAAGGCATCATGAAGAACAGCTGAGGTTTGGCCCTGTGAAAGGTCATGGAAGGCCATTGGTGAAAGTGTACCCTCAGTTGTAATTGACAGCTCAGGACTGAAGGGGTCATGCAAAGGAGTTGAGACTTGGTACCATGAAGAGATCCTATGAGAGGCTTTGGTGAGTTTCAGTGGAAGACCCTAGCATATTGGAGATGCCAGTACCATGAGATGACCACCAATAACAGCAGTGGCAGCAGAGTGGATCAAACTGAACTTAGAGTGCTATAAAGGGCAAAGCAGGAAAAGTGACACCAGTTCTTTGGAGATGCACAGAAGATCATGTGTGGATCTCAGACATTGGGACAAGAAGCTGTGAGGCTGAAATTGACATGGGGACCCCAAAATGGTAAAGATGCCAGAGTCACAGGATGCCTGCTAAGGAAAGCTGTTAAAAGGGAGTGGAACAAGCACAGGAGAAAGAACCTGGTTGCAGTCAACAAAGATGAAAAAGGAGTTGGATAGCTGAAGACTGCTTTGCCATCAGACATGGAGATGCAGAGTTTGGACTTTGTCCAGCTGGTTTCCTATCTGGCTTGCAGGACTACAGTTATGTGATTGGATGAATCTCAAAAGAGACCTTGAACTTTGGACTTTTAACACTGTTGAGACTGCTATAGACTACAGGGACTTTTGAAGTTGGACTAAATGTATTTTGCATTATGCTATGCTAAAGTATGGCCCCCATGGACTCATGTTTGAACAAGCCTATGGGGACCAGGGAGAGGAATGTGATGGTTCATATATGATCGGCCCAGGAAGTAACCCTATTAGGAAGTGTGGCCTTATTGGAGTAGGCGTGTCACTGTGGATGTGGGCTTAAGACCACTAGTTGCATGGAAGTCAGTCTTCCACTAGCAGCCTTCAGATGAAGATGTAGAACTTTCAGCTCCTCCTGCACTCTATATGCTTGGATGTTTCTGCCTTGATGACAATAGACTGAACCTCTGAGCCTGTAAGCCAGCCACAATTAAATGTTGTCTTTTATAAAACTTGCATTGGTAATGGTGTCTGTTCACAGCAGTAAATCCCTTACTAGGACAGGTACTAAGATGTTATGAGATTAAATATACATATAATAAAGTCATAGAATGAAAATATGATAAGTAATAAAATGATTGCACTGTATGGGAGAAACTATGAAAGTTAGAATATCACAAGAATTATACATAACTGAAATAAATCTAGAAATAAATGTATACATGAATTAACTTTAACAAATCTATCAGAGTATTGAAAATGATAGGCACTAGTACATTGTGGAATAATTTTTGACCTGACATTTTATAATTTAATTTTTATTGTCAACTTGAGAAAAATAATCTTCTGGGAAGAGGGTATCTAAATTTGGTGATTCCTCAGATCAGACACTCCTGTTGCAATGTCTTTGAGAAATTATCTTGACAGATGTCTGATTGGGGACGACACAGCTGAATGTGTGCAGTGTTATCCCTATCCATTTGTTCCTGGGATCTAAAAAATAAAGCTATATGTGACCACCATGACCTTTCTGAGCCACCTTTCAGATACTCACTTCAGGTTGGGTAATCCAGTTTATTCTACTAACCCCATTAATCACTGAAGAACAATCATAAATCCATCTCTACCCAGAAAATACTAAATCTTCCACCCAGTTCAAGTACATCTATCTAGAAAATTACACTCATCTCTGATTCTCACACATGATCCTTTCTTTTTTTATTAGATATTTTATTTACATTTCAAGTGTTATCCCCTTTCCTGGTTTTTCTTAGGCATAGATAATATTCTTATCAACTACAACACCCATATTAAGTACATGAAGATGGTCCCACTTCAGGGAGGGTCACTAAACCAATACTAGTAAATCCACTCAAACATGAGACTTGCCAGAATACCATTTTTCTTGGACTATCCTATTGTGCTTACTATACTTCTCTGATTGAAACCCTAACACATGGTGCTAAGTCCATGTATTCTTCCAATAAGTCTCATGTTTGCATTAGAAAGCTGAGATTTCTTACACTAATTTAACTCCCACTCAAAGCACACATTGGTCCTTATCTCAAGGCTGACCCTTAAATATCTTTTCCAGCTCCAACATCCCTGAAATTAGAGCATTTTTCTTATTCAGAAAGGGTACTAGCTCTCGCTAGTAAGTCCATGCACCCCCCATGATTGGCCTGAAGAACAGGTGTTTGGAACACCACTACCTAGACTTCTTGTACAGATATGTCCTAAACTCATTTTTGACAATAACAACACTACCCATTCCCTCAGGAAAATTCCTAAGCACCCAACCTCAGAATTATGGACATTGTCTAAGAATGTTATAACTCATTAGGAGGTCTTCTCTTGAGCTTTGATACCTCACTTAGCATGAGGTAACATATTACTACTTCTGAAACCCAATTTGAACATTAATATAGAATTGCCCCAAAACTGAAATCTAAGACATATATATCTTTTCAACCATGTGACTAGTGGGAGTAACAGGACACAAACCTTAAAATTACTATTTAACTAAAAAGAGATAAGATTTCCTTACAAAGAAATACCACCCATTACCTAATTCCAGATGCTGATATCACACTGTAAATACACAAACACAAATAACCAAAACAATAAATATATAACAAAAATATTCTTCTCATAATAATAGTCCTGAGAAAACTGATCTAAATAATTTCTAAGACAATTATTTCAAAATAACAATATTAAATATTAACAAAAAAGTAAGGAGCATAAAAAAATGCCATAATAATGACAGAGAATCCAGTTGAAAAAAATAATGTAGACAATTTATCGTACTAAAACATAATTTAAAAAAGAGATAAAATAACTTTAAAAGGAAAGAACTAAATAAAACTTTGAATACAAGAAAAAAATCAGCAATTCAAATTATTCAAAGGAAAGCCTCATCTATTAGATTTCACCAAGAATAATAGAGAATGTCAGGTCTTGAACAAAAGGAAAAGGGATTGGATTATTTAGTCAAAAGAAAAACAATTGAAAAATTCAACAAAACAAATCCCTGCAGGATCTCTGAGAAATTATAAAATACCAAACCTACAAATAATAGGTTTAGAATGAGAAGAGATCCAGGTCAAAAACATAAAATGTATTTATAACAAAATTGTAGAAAACATCCCCACTGTAAGGAACAAAATGTCAACCAATACCCAAGAGACGTACAGAATAGAAAATAGAATCAGAAAAGAAACTCTCTTTATTGTATAATATTCAAAACACAAAGTGTATGAAACAAAGAAATAATAATGAAAGTAGCAAAGGGAATGATCAAATCACATATAAAAGGAGGCCCAAGGGATTATATTATGAATCTACAAGTTTTGAAAGCATATAGATGCCACTAGACCAGACTATTATATCAATGAAAGAGTAGTCATAACTGAAAGAGAATGGAAAACATTCTGTGGTGGCTTGGATATACTTGGACCAGTGAGTGACACTATTAGTAGGAGTCACTTGTTGGAGGCCTTGTTGGAGCAGATGAGACCTTGATGGAGAAATGTGTCACTTTGGGGGTGGGCTTTGGGACCATTCTCCTATCTGCCTAAGAGCTTGTCTTTTCCAGAACTTCTGAAACTATAAGTTGGCCATATGAAATGTTGTCCTTTATAATTCATTATTACATGCTGAAGAATACTCTAGGTATATGCCCAGGAGTCGTATAACAGGGTCCTCCTGTACTATTATGCCCAATTTTCTGAGGGAACTCCAAACTGATTTCCAAAGTGGTTGTACCAGCTTGCAATCCCACCAGCAGTGGAGGAGTGTCCCTCTTTCTCCAAATCATCTCCAGCTTTTACTGTCCCATGAGTTTGTGACTGTCACCAATATCACTGGTGTGAGGTGAAATCTCAGGGTTGTTTGACTTGCATTTCCCTGATTACTAAGGAAGTCAAATATTTCTTTAGATGATTCCCAGCCATTAGATATTCCTGAGTTAAAAAATTCTTTGTTCAGCTCTGTACCCCATTTTTATTAGGGTTATTTGGTTCTCTGGAGTCTAACTTCTTCAGTTCTTTTTTTTTTCTTTTTTTTTTTTTTAGAGTTCTATTATTATCTTTTTAAATTTTTTCTATATTTTTGTTTACAGTTTAAAAGATTTTCCCTTTCACAGTCCGCCACTCCCCATAAGACCCATAAGCCCTCTTCACTCCAACCTTTCCCCACTCAACCCCCTCCCACTCCTCTGTCCTGGTAATCCCCTACAATGCTGCATCAAAGTTTTCCAGGACCAGGTCCCTTTCCTTCCTTCTTCTTGGGAATGATTTCATATGTGAGTTGTGTCTTGGGTATTCAGAGCTTCTAGGCTAATATCCACTTATCAGTGACTGCATTCCATGTGTGTTCTTTTGTGAATGAGTTACCTCACTTAGGATGATATTGTCCAGTTCCAACCATTTTCCTAAGAATTTCATGAATTCATTGATTTTAATTGCTGAGTAGTTTTCCATTGTGAAAATATACCACATTTTCTGTATCCGTTCCTCCATTGAGGAACACCTGGTTTCTTTCCAGCTTCTAGCTATTATAAATAAGGCTGCTATGAACATAGTGGAACATGTGTCTTTATTGCATGTTGGGGAATCCTCTAGGTATATGCCCAGGAGTGGTATAGCAGGGTCCTCCGGAAGTGTCTTGCCCAGTTTTCTGAGGAACCTCCAGACTGATTTCCAGAGTGGTTGTACCAACTTACATTCCCACCAGCAGTGGAGGAGTGTTCCTTTCTCCACATCCTTGCCAACACCTGCTGTCTCCTGAGTTTTGATTCTTAGTCACTCTGACTGGTGTGAGGTGAAATCTCAGGGTTGAATTGATTTGCATTTCCCTAATGACCAATGAAGCTAAACATTTCTTAAGGTGTTTCACAGCCATTTGAAGTTCTTCAGGTGAAAAATTCTTTGTTTAGTTCTGTACCCCATTTATTAATAGGGTTATTTGGCTCTCTGGAGTCTAAGTTCTTGATATATATATATATATATATTGGATATTAGCCCTCTGTTGGGTATAGGGTTGGTGAAGATCTTTTCCCAATTTGTTGGTTGCTGTATTGTCCTTCTGACAGTGTCCTTTGCCTTACAGAAACTTTGTAATTTCATGAGGTCCCATTTGTCAATTCTTGATCTTAGAGCATAAGCTATTGGTGTTTCTATTCAGGAACTTTTCCCCTGTGTCCATGTCCTCAAGGGTCTTCCCCAGTTTCTTTTCTACTAGTTTCAGTGTGTCTAGTTTTATGTGGAGGTCCTTG
This sequence comes from Apodemus sylvaticus, assembly GCF_947179515.1. Lineage (NCBI taxonomy): Eukaryota > Metazoa > Chordata > Mammalia > Rodentia > Muridae > Apodemus > Apodemus sylvaticus. Next base: position 84,007,531 of record NC_067495.1, on the reverse strand, counting down.
ATCCACTTGGAGTTGAGCTTAGTTTCAGCTCCTTTATCAAAGATCAAGTGACCATAGGTGAGTGGATTCATTTCTGGGTCTTCAATCCTATTTCATTGTTGTACCTGCCTTTCACTGTACCAATACCATGCAATTTTTAAAACTATTGCTCTGTAGGTTTGGGATACTGATTCCCCCAATTTTTAAAACTATTACTTGAGGTCCGGGATACTGATTCCCCAGCAGTTCTTTTACTGTTGAGAATAGTTTTAGCTATTGTGGGTTTTTGTTATTCCAGATAAATTTGAGAATTGTTCTTTCTGACTCTATGAAGAACTAAGTTGGGGTTTTGATGGGGATTGCACTGAATCTGTAGATTGCTTTTGGCAAGATGGCCATTTTTACTATATTAATCATGCCATTCCAAGAGCATAGAAGTTTTTTTTCCATTTTCTGAGGTCTTCTTCAATTTCCTTCTTCAGAGATCTGAAGTTCTTGCCATATAGGTCTTTCACTTGCTTGGTTAAAGTCACAATAAGATACTTTATATTGTTTGTGGCTATTTTGAAGGGTGTCATTTCTATAATTTCCTTCTCAGCCTGATTTGAGTATAGGAAGGCTACTGGTTTGCATTAGTTGATTTTATAACCAACAACTTTGCTGAAGTTGTTTCTCAGTTGCCAGAGTTCTCTGTTGGAGTTTTTTGGGTCACTTAAGTATACTATCATATCATCTGAAAATAGTGATACTTTGATTACTTCCTTTCCAATTTGTATCCCTTTGACTTCCTTATGTTGTCTAATTGTTCTTGCTAGAATTTCAAGTGCTATATTGAAAAGATATGGAGAGAGAGGACAGCCTTGTCTAGTCCCTGATTTTAGAAGGATTGCTTCAAGTTTCTCTCCATTTAGTTTGATGTTGGCTATCAGAACCCTAACTAAAACTAAAGGTGGTACCAGGGACTGTGTTACTGCTGTGATAAGTCTGACGAGGTATTTGGAGGTATAAAGAATGGGGGAGGTTCGACTTGGGAAGCCTTAGAAGGCTTCCAGTGGGGTTAAATGGACTATCCTAGTATGAATATGAAAGATAGTGGTGCTGAAGGTGATTTGAAATGTGTGGCTCTTGCTCTCAAGTTTTCAAAGGAGATAATTTTAGCATGTTGCCTGGAAATTGATCTTATGCTGTTTTTGTGAAGAATATGGCACTTTTTTGGCATTTTCTGGGGAGTCTGCCTGAGGCTAAGATGAAGAGATTCAGATTGGTTGCAATGAAGAAGGTTGCACTTAAAAAAAAAAATCTTAGCATAGATTTTACCCTGTGGCTTACATTTATGAAGAGGATTTTATTCAGCCATAACAAACTGAGAAAGGAAAAATAAAATATTATATCATTCAAGCCATAATAGGGTACCAGGAATAAAATAATGCTGAATTCTATGTTTTTTTCAAGGAGATAAACAGAATAAGGGAGTGGGGACCTTGGGGGAAGATCCCACCAAGTTAAACTTGTTGTTTATATGTTTACAATTGAATAAGTGCATAGTTATAGCATGTTAGTCATATTATCTGATTATAACTTTCATTTTGACTTTTAATCTGATATGAACAGCAAATCAGAAAATGGAGAGCACACACCTAAGATCCTGATCATGAGGTACAGAGGTCTCAAATTGTGTAGGCCCAGGGAAGATGGTGGACTCCTTTAATTTCAAGAACAAAGAGAGTTCTGAGTTCAAGGCCAGCCAGGTACAGAATGAGTTCAAGGTAAAGATAAACTTAGTATAAGATATAGATAAGCATAGTAGTCAGTACTTTTAATTGTAGAAATCTGGAGGCAGAGGCATGCAGATCAGTGAGCTAAAGTTCACACTACAGAGCAAGTTCAAAGACAACCAAGCTAAGAAAGTTAATGAAATCACTGAAAACAAAAAGCTAGTGAAGATTCAATGGAGCAAAGGTCCCATGTTCCAGGCACAGCAAGCAGCAGAATTATGTAGCTTCAGCAATATGTCTCTGGCTTTAAAGTGAACAATAGAAGGGACTACTGAAACAATTGAAGATGGAGAGCTAGAGACAAGAAGTTAGTGGTGATTAAGAAAAGTTTCTGTAAGGCAAAGGACACCATCAAAAGGATAAATCAGCAACCAACAAATTGGGAAAAGTTCTTCACCAACCCTACATATGACAGAGGGCTAACATCCAATATATACAAAGAACTCAAGAAATTAGAACCCAGAAAACCAAATAACCCTATTAAAAATAGCGGACAGAGCTAAACAAAGAAATTTCACCTTAAGAGCTTCAGATGGCTGAGAAGCATCTTAAAAAATGTTCTGGAAAGACTCAGTGAAGCAGTATTCGGCAAAACCAGAACGGGGAAGTGGGAAGGGGTGGGTGGGAGGACAGGAGGAGAGAAGGGGGCTTGCGGGACTTTCGGAGAGTGGGGGGCTAGAAAAGGGGAAATCATTTGAAATGTAAATAAAAAATATATCGAATAAAAAATGTAAAAAAAAATGTTCAACATCATTAGTCATTAGGGAAATGCAAATCAAAACAACACTGAGATTTCACCTCACACCAGTCAGAATGGCTAAAATTAAAATCTCAGGAGACAGGAGGTATAAGTGAGGATGTGGAGAAAGATGAACAATCCTCCACTGCTGGTGGGGTTGCAAATTGGTACAACCACATTGGAAATCAGTCTGGCGGTTCCTCAGAAAACTGGACATAAAACTACCAGAGGACCCTGCTATACCACTCCTGGGCATATACCTAGAGAATTCCCCAGCATGTAATAAGGACACATGCTCCACTATGTTCATAGCAGCCCTATTTATAATAGCCAGAAGCTGGAAAGAACCCAGATGTCCCTCAAAGGAGGGATGGATACAAAAAATGTGGCATATATACACAATGGAGTACTTTCAGCCATTAGAAACAATTCATTCATGAAATTCTTAGACAAATGGATGGAGCTGGAGAACGGCATACTAAGTGAGATAACCCAGTCTCCAAAGATGAATCATTGTATGCACTCACTGAGAAGCCTATTATATTAGCCTAGAAACTTGGAATACCCAAGACATAATCCACATATCAAATGATGTCCAAGAAGAACTGAGGAGTGGTCCCTGGTTCTGGAAAGGCTCAGTGCAGCAGTATAGGGCAATACCAGAACATGGAAGTAGGAAGGGGTGGATGGGGGAACAGGAGGAGGGAAGAGGGCTCATGGGATTTTTGGGGAGCTGGGAGCCAGGAAAGGGGAAAACATTTGAAATATAAATAAAAAATATATCGAATAACAAAATAAAAGCAGAGACCAGTATCACTGACACGAAATCTTCTGGGAAATGTTTTCCGAGACCACAAAGAAGTTGTGTTCTTGAGATGAGCAAGGTTGTACATCATGCTGATGCTGGATTTGTTAATGTGTAAGAATCATAAAGGTGGTTCTAGGTTTGAAAACATAAAGAAGTCATGTAGAACAGGTGAGACATGGCCTTATAAGAGGCCAGGGGAGGACACTGGTGAAGGTAGAGCCTTAATTACAGTTGTTGGCCCCAGACTGAACTGGTCATACAATTTGAAGCTTGGAACCATGTAGGGAGTATATGAGAGGCTGTTCGTGAAACTTTGTTGCAGCAGAAGACCCCAGCATATGGAAGATGCTAGTACCATGGTATGACCATGAAGAACAGCAGCAATAGTGTAGTGGAATCTGCCAGAGCCTAGAGTGCTTCAGAGGACAGAGATGGAAATGTAACCCAAAGACTTTGGGGAAGCTGAGAAGATAATATGTTGATCCCAGATATAGGAACAAGAAGGTAAAAAGTTGAAGTTGCCTGAGAGATCCCAAGATATTAGAGCTACCAGGGGCAGGAGATAACTGCTGAAGAAATGTGCTAAGAAGGAGTTTAGCCAGCCCAAGAAATAAGATTTTTTTCAGATAACAGTGATGTAAGGAGTTGGAGATATGAAGAACACTTTGACATCAAACATAAAAATGCAGTTTGGAATTTGATGAGATGGTTTTTGGTCTTATTTTGATTCAGTATTTTCTTACAATGATGTTTAGGAATGGTGATATATATCCTATGATATTGAAGGTTTGTGATCTGTTCCTTGCTTTTGATTTTATAGGGGCTTAGAGTAAATTTGCTGAAAGAATTTTAGAAGAGACTTTGGACTTTTCACATTTTTGAGACTCGAGACTGTGGGGATTTTTGATATTGGACTAAATTTATTTTGAAATATGCTATGGACAGGCTTATTTGTGTGAACATGCCTATGGGGGCCAGGGACTAAGATGTGGTGGTTTAAATATACTTGTCCCAGGGAGTGACACTTTTAGAGGGGGCTTGGAATGAATGTGGCTTTATTAGAGCAAGTACATGATGTTGGTGGGTAGACTTTTAGACCATTCTCCTTCTTGTCTATAAGCAAGTCTTCTCTTGATTACCTTCAGAACAACATATAGAACTCTCAACTCCTATATAGCCATGCCTGCCTGGACATAGCCATGTTTTGCAGCCATGATATTAATGGACTGATCCCCAGAAACTGTCTGCCAGCTCCAATTGCATGTTGCACTTTACAAGAATTACCTTAATCATGGTGTATCTTCACAGCCATGCAAACCCTAACAAGGATATTTAGACCTTAAAAACATATTTTAAAAATGTTTAATGATTGAGATAACCATATATAAGTTATTGGAAGAGATGCTTTGGCCTGAAGATAAAATTAAATATTCCCAAGAAGACCCTATCTAAACTGGCAACAATAATATTTTCTCCCATTCTTCCACAGGAGTTCCCAAGCTCCAGGTTCTGTGTGGCTGTGGGTGTCTGCAACTATCTGAGTCAGTTGCTGGGTGGAGCCTCTCAGAGGTCAGCCATGTTAGTTAGGGTCCTGTCTGCAAACACAATATAGTATCATTAATATAGTCAGGTATTGGTAATTGTCCATGAGATGGGTCAAAAGTTGGGCTAATCATTGTTTGGTCATTCCCTCAGTCTCTGCTCAAAGCCCTGTCCTTGCATTTCTTATAGACAGGATAAATTTGGGGTCAAAAGTATTGTGGGTGAGTTGGTGTCCCTATTGCTCCATTTCAGTACTTGCTTGGCTATAAGACATGGTCTCTTAAGGCTCCATATCCCCAATATTTGAGTCACAGCTAAAAAAATACCCATTGACTGTTGGGTACCTCCTCTTTGCCAGCTCTGTCTTATCCTAGAGATGTTCCCTACCTCTTCACTGTCAGTTGAAGATTTCCATTCATTTTCATTGTAATTTCATCATCACTCTTGTACCTCACTGCACCTTTCTTAATTAGGGTTTTACTGCTGTGAATAGTCACCATGATCAAGAAAACGATAATAAGGACAACATTTAATTGGGGCTGACTTGCAAGTTCAGAACTTCAGTCCATTACCATCAAGGTGGGAACATGGAACATCCAGGCAGGCATGATGCAGGAGTTGCTCAGAGTTCTACATCTTCATCTGAAGGTGGTTAGCACCATACCAACTTCCAGGCAGCTAGGATGAGGGTTTTAAAGCCCATACTCACAGTGCCACACCTACTTCAATAAGGGCACAAGTCCTAGTAGTGCTACCCCTTGGGCCCTGCAAATACAAAACATAACAACACCTGATCCTGTAAACCTCCATTGCCTTCCACATCCATGCTTCCTCCCAGTTCCCTCCCTCCACCTGCCTCTTATGACTATATAACCCCCCCTTATAAGTGACATTCAAGCATCCTTGCTTCTGTCTTCTTTCTTGTTTAGCTTCTTTGTGTCTGTGGAGTATATCATGGGTATCTTGTATTGTATGGCTAATATCCACTTTAAAGTGATCACATACCATAGATATTCTTTTGAGACTTCATTATCTCACTCTGGATGATATTGATCTATTTGCCTGCAAAATTCATGATGTTTTTGTCCTCAATAGCTGAATATTATTCTGTTGTATAGATATACCATATTTTCTTTATCCATTCTTCAGTAGAAGAACATTCTAGGTTGTTTCCAGTTTCTGGCTAATATGAATAAATCTGCTATTAAAATAGTTGTGGAAGAGTTTTTGTGAGATGGTAGAGTATAATTTGGGTATATGCTAAAGAGTGGTATAGTTGGATCTTGAGGTGGCTCTATTCCTAGTTTTCAGAGAAAAATTGATTTCCAAAGTGGTTGTACAAGTATGCACTCCTACCAGAAATTACAGAATGTTTCCATTCCTCCACATCTCAGCATGTGCTATCTCTTGATTTTTTTAACATATCTATTCTGTTGATGTAAAATGGAACCCTAACCCTAAGGCAATTAAAGGGGGAATTTTAGGGTCAGTTGGGATAAGGAAGAACCCAAGAATCAATCCTTAGTTGTGACTTAAAGCACTGCGGTTATGGAACACAAAGAAGCCATTTCCTATAGCCTGGGATGAACCCTAGTGGAGCAATAGGGACACTAACTCACCCTCAAAACTTTTATTCCACATCTATCCTATCTATAAGAAATATATGGGTGGGGCTGGAGGAGAGACTAAGGGAATGGCCAATGAATAACCTGCCCAAATTAAGACCTATCCCCTATACATGTACAGATTGTTGACACAATTAATGGAACTCTGTTATGTTTGCAGATAGAAGCTTAACATGGCTGTACTCTGAAAAGTCTCACCCAGCAGCTAGATCATACGGATCCAGATAACCACAGGCAAACATTGGACTGAGCTTGGAAACTCTTTTCGAAAAATAGGGCATCAGAACTTCATGGAAAGATCAACAGAGTCAGCCTACCTGGACCCTTAGGGCTCTCAGAGAGTGAACCACCAAACAAAGAATATAAACAGACTGGAACTAGGCCTTCCACACATAATTAGCAGATGTTTAGTTTGATCTCCATGTGGGTGCTAACCAACTGGCATGGGAGGCTATTCTAAAAGTTGTTGCCTGTATGTAGGATATATTCTAGCTCAGCTGCCTTGTTTGGTCTCAGTGAGGGAGGAAGTGCTTAGCCTCAAAGATAATTGATGTGCCAGGTGCCTCCACCTCCTCAGAGGAAAAGGGGAGAGGGGTATGTGAGGAATAATTGTTGGAGGGAGTGACATGGAAGGGGGGGCAGTGAGCAGCATGTAAAATGAATGAGTAAAAAATAAATATATAAATTTAAGAAAAATAAAAGAAAATACAATACACCAAATTATATGGGACAATGAAATCATTTATAGTAGGAAATTTTATAGGATTATATTGTTATATCAGAAAATTTGTAAGGTCTCAAATAAATAACTTAATGACGGACATAAAGGTCTTAGAGAATAATGAAACACAATGCCCAAAGAAGTAGGTGGGAAGAAATAATCAAAATCAAGTCTGATATTAATGAACTGAAAAGGAACAAACAAAAAACAAAGTAAATAAACAAACAATTTTTTTCTTTGGCAGCATTAACAATATCAACAAAACAAGTAATCAAACTAACCAAAAGATAAGAATCAAAATTGATAAAATTAAATGAAAAAGAAATAATTACAACAGATATTAGGGAATCGAGAGGAACATAAGAACCTATTTTAAAAATCTGCAGACCACAAAACTGAAAGCTTTAAAAGAAGTGAGTGAAGGGCCTACCAGGGTTAATCACGATGAAGTAAATAATTTAAAAAGACCTAAAATATCCAGGTACATATAAATAATAAAGAAAAATAACTACTCATCAAAAAGAGGAAGAGGCACAAAAAAGTTCAGTGCATAAGTCTTCCAGACATTCCAAGAATAACTGACATTAATATTCCTTACACTATCCCCCCAAATAGTAAAAAGAACATTTTACAATTCTTTTTATGGAGCCAGTATTATACTGGTATCAATACTAGAAGATGGTTAGAAAATGGAAATTATAGGCCAATAACTGACAGCCATAGAATAAAAATTTCTCAAAAAATATTGAAAACTAAATTTAAGAACACATCACAAGATTGTCCACCATGCTCGAGTTGGCTTCTTCCTAGATATGTAAGAATGGTTTAACATATGTATATCAATATTGTAATCACAATAAATAGAATAAAAGATACTAACCATGTGACCATCATCTTTTTATGAGAAGAAAATGCTTTTGATTGATCTCTGTGTTCTGATTTCTCAGGGAAGCTAGCTCCAGTTATTCTAAAATCTCTCTGGTTAGCTCATCTCTTGCAGATCAAAAGCCCAGGGTTTATCTAAACTTTTTTTTTTAATTTTACATATCAATTCAGTCATTACCCCATGTTCCCATTTAATTGTCCCATCAATCAGCATCCCTTGACTTCAGCTTCTTGATTCCTAGAAAGATACCACAATCACAAGCACAGACAATAAGATAGCTGGGTGTGACCCCACCCATAAATTATCATTCTGACTATGTCTGGATTTAATTAGAACTTTCAGCTCTTCATGCACCTGGCTGCCATGCTCCCACATTGATGATACTGGACTAAACCTCTGAACCTGTAAGCCAGCCTCAATTAAATGTTGTCCTCAAATGGTTTGCCTTAGTCATTGTGTCTGTTCACAGCAATAAATCCTAATTAAGACTGAAGTTGGAGTCAAGTCAAAGGACATTGTCAATCGGACAAAATGGCAACCAACAAATTGGGAAAAGATCTTCACCAACCCTACATCTGACAGAGGGCTAATAACCAATATATACAAGCAACTCAAGAAGTTAGACTCCAGAGAGCCAAATAACCCTATTAAAAAATGGGGTACAGAACTAAACAACAAATTTTCACCTGAAGAACTTGGAATGGCTGAGAAGCACCTAAAGAAATGTTCAGCATCACTAGTCATTAGGGAAATGCAAATCAAAACAACCCTGAGATTTCAGCTCACACCAGTCAGAATGGCTAAGATTAAAAACTCAGCAAACAACAGGTTTTGGTGAAGATGTGGAGAATGAGGAACAATCCTTCACTGCTGGCGGGAATGCAAGTTGGTACAACCACTCTGGAAATCAGTCTGGCGGTTCCTCAGAAAACTGGGCATGACACTTCCAGAGGACCCTGCTATACCATTCCTGGGTATATACTCAGAGGATTCCCCAGCATGCAATAAGGATGCGTGCTCCACTATGTTCATAGCAGCTTTATTTATAATAGCCAGAAGCTGGAAAGAACCCAGATGTCACTCAATGGAGGAATGGATACAGAAAATGTGGTATATTTACACAATGGAATACTACACAACAATTAAAAACAATGAATTCATGAAATTCTTAGGCAAATGGTTGGATCTGGAAAATATCATCCTAAGTGAGGTAACCGAATCACAAAAGAACACAGGTGGACCGCAGTCACTGACAAGTGGATAGTAATTAGCCCAGAAGCTCTGAATACTCAAGACACAATTAACATTTCAAATGATTCCCAAGAAGAAGGAAGGAGAGCCCCCCCCCCCATCCTAGAAAGGCTTGATGCAGCATTGTACGGGATTAGTAAAACAGAGAAGTAGGAGGAGGTTGATTGGAGAATGGGTGGAGTGAAGGGGAAAAACATTTGGAATGTAAACAAAGAATATAGAAAATAAAAAGGAATGACTGAAAGTTGTTCTAGGTAGGGGCTGAGGTGTTGCTGTGATAGGCCTGACCATGCTTTTGTTTAGAAGAATGTGGATATAGGGACTTTGGATTTAGATAGCAGTGTAATATTTAAACTAGAGCTTAATAGATATCCAAGTAGGGATATGGAAGAATTTGTTGCTGAAAGTGATTTGAAGTGTGCAGATTTGGCTCAAGAGGTTTCAGTGGAGAACATCAATATGTGGCCTAGAGACTTTTTGTGGTATTTTGATGAAGAAAATGGCTGATGGTTGATTGTTGTCCTTTTTTGAAGAGTTTACCTGAGGCTAGAGTTACAAGATTTATATTAACTGCACTGACAAAGAAAGTCTCAAAAAGGTCCAGCAGAGACTGTTCTCTGCTTAAGTTCCATAAAGAGTGTTTTGAACAAGCACAGTGGGGCTAGAGAGATGGCTCAGTGGTTAAGAGTGCCAACTGCTCTTCCATAGGTCCTGAGCTCAAATCCCAGCAACCACATGGTGGCTCACAACCATCTGTAATGGGATCTGATGCCCTTTTCTGGTGTGTCAGAAGACAGCTACAGTGTACTCATATAAATAAATAAGTAAACCTTTGGAAAAAAAAAAAAGAACAAGCACAGCAAATGTAGAAAGGAAAGCATACCATACACTACATCATTTGAATATTAAAGGAATACCAGGAAGTGAAATGAAGTTGAATCCTGCGTTTAAAAATATTAAATTAAATTAAGGAAGTGATCAGTTTGGTGCAAGACACCACCTAGCTAAATTTAGATCCATGCTTGGCAATATACAAATTTAATACCAGGAGACAAAGCAAAGCAGATCTCTGAGTTTAAGTTCAGCCTGGGACAGAGTAGATTCTAGGTGAAGAAAAGCTTATGTCCAGGCACGGTGGAACATGCCTTTAATTCCAGCATTACAGGAGACAGAGACATGTAGATCTTTGAGTTCGAGGTCAATCTTCAGAGCAAGTTCCAGGGAAAAAAGTTTAGGGGGTGAAAGAGTTGGAAAACAGAATGCTGGTGATAATGCAATAGAATAAGGAACAAATGTTCCAGGTCCCGGGGAGACCTGGAACAAAGAGAACTCAGCAGCTTTGGTCATATGGCTCTGGCTTTAGAGTCATGACTAAAACGGACTACTGGGACAATTGATGCTGGTTAGCTGGAGCCCGGAAGTTAGTGGTAGGTAAGAATAGGTTCACATCACTGAGGTCAAACCTTCTGGGAAGGTATCTTCTGGGAGCATGAAGAAGCTGCCTTCCAGAGGTAGCCAGGATTATATCTCATGCTGCAAGTGAACTTGGTAATGTGTATCCAGTTGGTAATGGCATTGAAGGTATGAAGGGGTCATAGAGAGCTGCTGAGGCTTTGCCCAGTGAGAGGTCAAGGAAGGCCATTGGTGAAAGTGTAGCATCAGTTGCAGTTGATGGCCCAATATTGAGTGGGTCATACAAAGAAGCTGAAACTTGGCAGTATGAAGAGTGTCTCTAAGCGGCTAAAAGAGGTGAAACCTAGTTGCAGCAGAAAACCCGGGATATTGGAGATGCCAGTACTCTAGGATTATCACTAAAAGCAGCAGCAACAGTGGAGTAGAGTTATCCAGAACCAGGAGTACTAAAGAAGATAGAGTTGGAGAAGTGATGCCCGCCCTTTGGAGGAACCCAGAAGATCATGTGTACATCTCAGACACTGGAAAAATAAGCTGTGAAGCTGAAGGTAACTTGGAGACCCCAAGATGTTAAAGATTCCCATGATTGAGAAACCTGCTGGGGACAACTGTTAACAGAGGTGGAACCAGCCCAAGGGAAAAAAATTGTTACAGTCAACAAAGATGAAAAAGAAGTGGAGACCTAAATATGGCTTTGACATTCCATATGGTGATGCTGAGTATGGAGTTTGCCCAGCTTGTTTCCTGTCTTGCTCTGGGGACTACAATTAAGTGATTTGAAGAATCACAGAAGAGACTTGAATTTTGGACTTTTAATATTGTTAAGACATTTACAGATTATGGGGACTTTGGAAGTTGGACTAAATGTACTTTTATATTATGCTATATTCAGGTACAGCCTCCATAGGCACATGTGTTTAAACAACATTATAGGAGCCAGCAAGTGAAATGTTATGGTTTGCATATGCTTGGCCCAGGGAGTGGCACTATTAGGACTTGTCACCTTGCAGTAGGTGTGTCATCGTGGGCATGGGTTTTAGAACCCTCCTCCTAGCTGCCTGGAATTCAGTCTTCCATTAGCCACCTTCAGATGAAGATTTAGAACTCTCAGCTCCTTCAACACCATGCCTGCCTATATGCTGCCATGCTCCCACCTTAATGATCATGGACTATATCGCTGAACCTGTAAGACAGCCCCAATTAAATGTTGTTGTTTATAAGAGTTGTTTTGGTAACCCATTCACAAAAGAATACACATGGAATGCAGTCACTGGTAAGTGGATATTAGCCCAGAAGCTCTGAATACCCAAGACACAACCCACATATCAAATCATTCCCAAGAAGAAGAAAGGAGAGGGCCCTGGTCCTGGAAAGACTTGATACAGCACTGTAGGTGATTGCCAGGACAGAGGAGTAGGAGGGGTTTGATTGGGCAATTGGCAGAGGGAAGAGGACTTATGGGACATAGGTGGAGGGGGAAACTGGGAAAGGGAAAATCATTTGGAATGTAAACAAAGAATATAGAAAAAAAAGAGTTGCTTTGGGCATGGTGTCAGTTCACAGCAGTAAAATCCTAACTAAGACAATAACCTTCTGGGCATAGAAAAGCTGAATATGTTAACTCACAGGTATGTGACAGCATATAGAAAAAATGTACCAGTTCAAGCCAGACCAGAATCCAGCTTGGAGAAGGGTGTGGGCTCGTAATTCCAGTCCCTAGTTTTTGAGTTATTTGCAACTGTTAGCTGCTAGGATAGAGATATAGTCATCTTAAGAATGTAACCCCCCCATAAGTTGACTAACATCCAGTAGAATATCACACATCTGTCAAACATGTTCCAGGAATGGAGTTTTGTGAATAAGATTCTAATTGCTTGTGAAAACACTCCAAGAAAACAACACTCATTTGTTCTCAGTTCTTCAAAATAAATTAATTCTTTTGTGGAATGTGTTTTGTGTTCCTCCCAGGTTTAGTGGATAAGGTTGAGTTTTCTTCCGATTACTCATGATTATTTGCTACAGTCACTTACTCTATGTGGAAAAAACATACTTTTGCCGCATGTAGCTTTTTGTTATGATTGTATACAGCTTGTTCTCATGATTACTTTACTCATGTGACCTTTCGTAAACCTCATGCTATACATTATTCAAAATGCTTAATAAAGTTGGCTTTTGTGTGAAACTATAGACTACCTTATCTGTCAGCTCCATTCTCCCACATACTACAGTCTCTAGAACCATGACTAGAACACCAATACACATCCAAGAATATTTAAACAACAGAAGTTAGATTTGAATGTACTTTTTAAAAGGATACAAGTTCAGGTAAATAGGGAAGGGGGTATATATGACATTGTTGATGGAAAGTTGGTAAATCAAAACATTGGGCAAAATATTTGAAGTTAGATGACATAAAGAGATGGATGGATGGATAGATAGATAGATAGATAGACAGATAGATAGAGGTAAACAAAGCAAGTGGGCCAAATGTGAGCCTGAGAGCAATCTAGTATGCAAGTCTTTCTCGATTGATTCTGCTCCAGGTGCAAGTCTTGAGTTCTTGTTCCCAGTCCCCTCAGTGGTGGACTATTACCTGATAGTATAAACTGACATAAATCTTTTCTCTCACAAAGTAATTTTTGATCATGGTCTTTATCACAGCAAGAAAAAAATCAAATGAGAATAAAAGGTAAGTATAACTTCCAGGTTTACATTTTGCAAAGAAACAAAAGAATATGGAAAATGTTAACCTAAGAAAATGTCATGATCAGACTTATTTATGTTTTAAGACAAAGGATGAACAGTCTTCCTGTTTGACAATGATAAACTTAACTTTATATTATTAATAGATATTAAACACTCAATATACTTAATAGTAATAGCAGTGGGCTAGATTTGACTTCAAAATACAGGAAAAATACCCAGCTAATGAGTATGCATTTTTAGAACCCTGATAGAATAGAAAGGAGGCAGACAATATAATATAGAAGAAAATTTAATTGTAAAAAAGTAACTACATTTTCAATGTAGTAAAATTCAAGTAAGATTCATAAAGGAGTATTATTAAATAAATTGATTAATGCTTGACTGAACTTGGTTTACACAGTTTATGCCAGAAGGCAAGTGTCAAATAAATAAACCATAAATAGAATATTAAAAATTAAATCAATATTTGACCCATAGTCACAAAGCAAATGCTCTAAAAATCCCCAAGGAGGAACAATATGGAAAGGAACTTACCAGAGTAGTATCAGATAGCACTGATGCCCTGCTCCTAGGAAGGTAAGCAGATTAAATAGAAATTTTGATGTTGGTTCTGACAAAAAAAGAAGAAAGTCAAATTAGTTATAATCTGGTTTTAGAATTAGCCATGTCTATGATATTAATGTTTAAGCCTAACTGAAGAGAATTTTCCCTACTTACATGTAGATTACATTCATATTAACAACATAAAGAAAAATAGCTTGAAAGAGCAATAACAAAATAAAAAGTACACAAAGGACAGATGATAAAAGATCATTTTAGTTACAGTAGAATGAAGAATAATTTCTGAAGATATAAAAAAATTTTACCTCAAAGCTTTAATGCCCTGCAACTTTCAACTTTTAAGTCACAGAAATATTACTTTCTATAAAAAGATATAGATGTCTAAATAACCTGTAATCTGGCAATGCTAATGTATCAGAGTAGCCTGAGTTAGGCCTTACTGAGACAACACGAAGGTTACCATGACAACAGAATCCTGAGGTCACAGGACAGTAGCCAATAAAGATGGCCACGTCTTTTTATGTACCTTGTCCAAAAAGTCTAGGGATATATATATGGGAAAACACTAAAAATTAGTTCTTTATAATTTATGTGAGATTTATTAAAGAAGATATAGATGATATCCCTACAGTCTACAGGAAAATTAATGAATGAAAGGTAATATTTTAATAAAATGTCCTAGATTCTTGAATAAACCTGCAATTGAATCAAAACTGAGAAAGAAGTGCATTATAGTTCTGTGCCCATTCAGGGTTTGCAAACCTCAAAAGGCCACCAAAGAGCCTATTCTGATAAAATCATACTAGGTTCTTTTATTTACAAGCTTGAGGCCAGGCCACACCATCATCACTGGACATGAAGGTAGAGACACAAGCCCAGACCTAAGACAACCATTTATATAGTCAAGCAATAAGAAAGGATAGTTTCTAAACTGGCACACATTTGATTGCCCTTTGACATAATTGGCTGGTGCTGGGAGCCAAACTATAAACATGACTTCTTCTTTCCTTCTGATCGGTGGTTGTTAAGAAGTGAAGTGCAAGGGGCAGGCTTGTAACCTGGAGGTGGTTTGTTGGGGAGTAACCTGGACACTGGTGCTAGGGGCCTGCTTGATAGTTAACTTAAGTTCAACCTTAGGTCAGGTGCTCTAAGATGGAGTCTGATCTTAAAAGACATAGTCTTTCAATAGCTACATGTTCATGGATGGCGGAATATTCTGAAACTGTTAGCAGAGACTCTGTCTCAAACCATACTGCTCTGCCTCAGTGTGCAAGCTGACAAATAGCTGCTACTCCTACAAGAAGCATGAGCAGATCTATAGGAACACTGCCTGTCACCCATACTACCTGTGCAGGAAACACCTGGATATCTGCAAGCATTTGGATTGAAAATTCCTATACTGTTCTGACAGTAGCATGAGTCTTTACAAGCTATCCCATTTCATTTTTAGATTGCTGTCCTGGAGAAAACTTTTATGCATCTCTATTACATATCATAACACAGGGAACTGGGAATTGTTCATAATGAACAAAGTCATATACATTCTAACATTAAAGGAGACTATTTTGTTTTGTTTTGATTTGCTGTCTTAATTGAAATGCAATTAGTAAAGCAGATATCACATGAATGAAGAGAAAAATGAGAGATAAGGATGAGTGATGAAATGGAATTCAATGTATTTTGTTTTAATTCATTTTCAGATGGATTGTTTTCATTCAAGGAAAACAAAATATAAGATTTCAACCCAAGAGCTTTATAGATTCTAAAGACATAACAGAAACTGGCATTAGGGAAATTTAGGAAAAATTATCAGTGAACCAAAAGAAAAAGAAGATGCAGAAACACATAAAGTAATAGGTATTATTACAGGCAAAGCTAACACATTTTGCAGAGACTAAGCCAAAGTAGATGGTGACCTAAAAAAACAGTAATTATATAAATGTCCTGGGATGCAAGAAAGAGAAAAACAGTAGATTCTGGTCACTATAGGTGTTTTCTGCAGGGAGTGGCAGAAAAGAAAACACTAAAGAAGTTATCATACACCAGGTTCTTGGGGAATCATCTGAGACAAAATCATTGTCTTATTGTAAGAGCAGGTGTCTCCTTCTACACCTGGGCTAGAGCCCTAATACCCTCCCACCCCTTACAGCCTGCTTGCCTTGCAGAATATCCTAAGTAATCAGGGTCTAAGGTGAGACTCCTTTCCAAATACCCAAGGTAACTGGGTCACACTCGGAGCCTGGCTGATGAAGGACCTACCTTTACTGCCTAAGTGCATCGTCCTTCTAGTCTGCTTCTCCACACATTCCAGATCTGTGAGCCAACATCTTCCCACACCCCAGAGTCTGCCTTTCTTCCAGGAGGTATGCAGTTACCAGGGACACAGTCTGCCTGTGTCTCAGGTGATCTGCAATAACCAGGGACATAAGAGGTGTACTTTAACCAGGAGCACAATACTTCTGGGTTGCACCTCCATTTGCAACTAGGGTAGTTCCTGCCCCTGGACCCCAGAGTCTGCCTGTCTCACATGAGGTTTGCCTTGGCCAGAAATACAGGAGGTCTGGCTAAACCAGGAACAGAGAAGGCCTGTTCTAACCAGAGACAAAGGAAGCCCACTCCCAGCCCCCCAGAGAGCTCTACCTGTCTCCAAGGAGGCCAGCTCCTTTCAGAGACACCCAGGTCAGCTAATAACAGAGATAAACAGATGGTGAGAAGCAAGATCAAGAACAAACAACAGAAGATAATGAAATTCCACACCATCAGAAACAAGTTCTCCCATCACAACTTGTGTGTAAGTCCTGGATACACTAACACACTAGAAAAGTAAGATTTGGACCTAAAAATCCCACCTTACAAAGATGATAGAGGCATTTAAGAAGGATAAAAATAATTCCATTAAAGAAATACAGGAAAACACAGGCAAATAGTTTGAAGTCTTTAATAGGAAACAAACAAAAAATTCCATAAGGAAATGCAGGGAAATAAAATTAAGCAGATAAAGGAATTGAAGAAAATAGTCCATGACCTAAAAATGGAAATAGAAACAATAACAAAAAAACAGAAATGGAGACAACCCTGAAGATGGACAACTTAGGAAAGAGATCAGGAGATACAGATGCAAGAACAAACAAGATAATACAAGAGATAGAAGACAGAAGACTAGAATACCCAAAACATAATCCACACATCAAAGGAGGTACAAGAAGAAAGGAGGAGTGGCCCCTGGTTCTGGAAAGTCTCAGTGAAACAGTATTCGGCAAAACCAGAATGGGGAAGTGGGAAGGGGTGGGTGGGAGGACAGGGGGAGAGAAGGGGCCTTACAGGACTTTCTGGTAGTGGGGGAGCTAGGAAAGGGGAAATCATTTGAAATGTAAATAAAAAATATATCGAATAAAAAAGTTGTTAAATTATAATATTACTTTGTCGTATTATATAATAAAGACTTTTTGAACCATTAAGTTATTTAATTTATTTACATAGTTTTCTCTTGCTGTTTTAAGGAAAGTATGTTTCCAGTGCTTGCAATATCCTGCAGAAACTATAAATGAATTTAATTCCCCATCTGGAAGCAGAATGAAGACTATCCAATTCAGCACTATTGTAAACTTGGAAACTCAGAATAAATGCCCATTAAGTTTCTGAAACCTTTGGCATCCCTATAATAAAATGCTTTCTGAAAAATATATCCCCTTCTATCTGGTCTATAGGGAGATGCACATGGAAAGGCAAAAGGTTTTATAGAATTGAAATAGAATTAAAAAGTCTGGGATTCAAATGTAGAACCCTTAAACACAATATGAGATAAATTGTCCCTTCTATCTGAGATTAGAGTTACTTAGAGTCAGAAAATTCAAAGACAGTTTCTTCAAGAATTCATATTCAACCTGAGAGATGACAAAGTATATTACAATTGATGTATGTTCCTGACTCCCTTCAGTTTGTAAAAGAATATCAAACTTGTAAGACATACTAGTTCAGCCATTGCCTTTATATATAGATAGGATGGAGAGAGAATAAGATAGTAGAGCCTAACTTAAATTCCCTAGTAAATTAGTTATTCATCTACCATAGCCTAAGGGAGCTAACTCATGTAGGATTTTTGTATATAAAGTGGAAGCTGTGAAAGAGAAAGAACTCAGCAATGCCTGAGTCAAAGATAAAAATGGAAAACATGAGGCATGATAGAAGAGAGTAAATCAGTTACAGCTAGTGTCAGAAAAAGAGAAGAAAGAAAAAGAACATCCCATAGTCAGAAAACTACCACAAGAAAATACTCAGTACACTTTAGTGAAAGGTGCAAGCACAGAGAAGACGTTGATAGCCGCTGAGAGACAGTACAGGAGTCAAAACGAGCAAAAGCAAACTATCTTCTGCTGTTCAACTTACCGGCTGCTGCCCACAATTGGGGTAGGTCTCTCTGCATCAATTAAGGTAATCAATGCACTTATTAGTTAAATTTCCCTACATAGGAATAATTGACATCAAAACTAAATACAATACAGTCAGAACAAGGATAATCTAACTGGCTGCCATTGCCCATTCCATCAGATGTGGTAGATCTGTGCCGCATCTGACACGGGGAAGATCCTACTTCCTGATACTATCTAGAGAACTGGCAGGAGCAGGTTATCCAGAAAGAATTACCCCACACCATTAGAGGCCCAGAGTCACTCTGGGACTCACTACCCAGCAACTCACAGATCACCACTCACATTCCTTTCCTTCTACCCCTCGGTCTTCACCCTCTACCACCCCATTCGAACAGATGTGGTAGACCTGTGCCCCTTCTGAAATGGGGAGGATCCTACTTCCTGATACTCTAGAGAATGGGCAGGAGAAGGGCATTCGAAAACTGGCAGGAACAGGTCATTCGAGGACTGGCACCAATAGGGTATTCAAAATGGTAGAAGTGGGGCATTTGAGAACCAGCATCAGCAGAGCACTCGAGATCCAGCAGCAGCAGAACATTTGAGAAATAGCAGCCTGCGGGGTATTCTCTCCATGCCAAGACTGACACAGGGGAGACTCCATCATCAGATACTTCTTGGAGAACCAGCTGTTTGCAGGACATTGGAGAAAAAGGGAATCCCAGGAGTACAGAAACACAGGCCTGCAGGACAGAGAAGATATAGACAGCAAGACCAGCTAACACTGGAGATAATGAGATGGCCAAAGGCAAATGCAAAATCATTACCAAAAGAAACCAAGTCAACATGGTACCATCAGAACCCAGTTCTCCCACAACAGCAAATCATGCATACTCCATTACATTAGAAAAGCAATATACAGCAAACTGGTAGCCAGCATCAAACTAAATGGAGAGAAACTTGAAGCAATCCCACTAAAATCAGGGACTAGACAGGGCTGCGCAGCCCCTTTCTCCTTATCTTTTCAATATTGTACTTGAGGTACTAGCTCGGGCAATTAGACAACATAAGGAGGTCAAAGGGATACAAATTGGAAAGGAAGAAGTCAAACTATCATTATTTGCAGATGACATGATAGTTTACCTAAGTGACCCAAAAAACTCCACTAGAGAACTCCTACAGCTGATAAACAACTTCAGCAAAGTGGCAGGTTATAAAATCAACTCAAGCAAATCAGTAGCCTTCTATACTCAAAGGATAAGCAGGCTGAGAAAGAAATTAGGGAAAGTACACCCTTCACAATAGCCACAAACAGTATAAAGTACCTTGGGGTGACTCTTACCAAACATGTGAAAGATCTGTATGATAAGAACTTCAAGTCTATGAAGAAGGAAATGGAAGAAGACTTCAAAAAATGGAAAAACCTCCCATGTTCATGGATTGGCAGGATTAATATAGTTAAAATGGCCATTTTGTCAAAAGCAATATACAGATTCTATGCAATATCCATCAAAATCCCAACTCAATTCTTCACAGAGTTAGAAAGAGCAATCCTCAAATTCATCTGGAATAACAAAAAACCCAGGATAGGTAAAACTATTCTCAACAATAAAAGAAATTCTTGGGATATCAGTATCCCTGACCTCAAGCAATAGTACAGAGCAATAGTGTTAAAAACTGCATGGTATTGGTACAGTGACAGGCAGGCGGATCAATGAAACAGTATTGAAGATCCAGAAATAAACCCACACACCTATGGCCACTTGATCCTCGACAATGGCACAGAAAACATCCAATGGAAAAAAGATAGCCTTTTCAACAAATGGTGCTGGTTCAACTCGAGGTCAGCATGCAGAAGAATGGGAATTGATCTATCCTTGTCTCCTTGCACTAAGCTCAACTCCAAATCGACCAAGAACCTCCACATAAAGCCAGACACTCTGAAGGTAATAGAAAAGAAACTGGGGAAGACCCTTGAGGACATCGGTACAGGGGGAAAGTTCCTGAACAGAACACCAATAGCTTATGCTCTAAGATCAAGAATTGACAAATGGAACCTCATAAAATTACAAAATTTCTGTAAGGCAAAGGTCATCATCAAAAGGGCAAATTGGAAACCAACAAATTGGGAAAAGATCTTCACCAACCCTACATCAGATAGAGGGCTAATATCCAATATATATATAAAGAATTCAAGAAGTTAGACTCCAGAAAACCCTATTAAAAAATGGAGTACAGAGTTAAACAAAGAATTTTTGCCTGAAGAACTTCGGATGGCGGAGAAGCATCTCAAAAAAATGCTCAACTTCATTAGTCATTAGGGAAATGCAAATCAAAACAACCCTGAGATTTCACCTTACACCAGTCAGAATGGCTAAGATTAAAAATTCAGGAGACAGCAGATGTTGGCAAGGATGGGGAGAAAGAGGAACACTCCTCCACTGCTGGTGGGGTTGCAAATTGGTACAACCACTCTGGAAATCAGTCTGGCGGTACCTCCGAAAACTGGACAACTCACTTCCAGAAGATCCTGCTATACCACTCCTGGGCATATACCCAGAGGATTCCCCAGCATATAATAAGGATACATGTTCCACTATGTTCATAGCAGCCCTATTTATAATTGCCAGAAGCTGGAAAGAACCCAGATATCCCTCAACAGAAGAGTGGATGCAAAAAATGTGGTATATCTACACAATGGAGTACTATTCAGCCATTAGAAACAATGAATTCATGAAATTCTTAGGCAAATGGATGGACCTAGAGAACATCATACTAAGTGAGGTAACCCAGACTCAAAACATGAATCATGGTATGCACTCACTAATAAGTGGGTGTTAACCTAGAAAACTGGAATACCCAAAACATAATCCACACATCAAATGAGGTACAAGAAGAACGGAGGTGTGGCTCCTTGTTCTGGAAAGACTCAGTGAAGCAGTATAGGGCAAAACCAGAACAGGGAATTGGGAAGGGTTGGGTGGGAAAACAGGGGGAGGAAAGGGACTTTCGGGGAGTGGGGGGTCCAGAAAAGGGGAAATCAATTGAAATGTAAATAAAAATATATCAATAAATTAAAAAGAAAAAGAAAAGTAAGAGCTAGATTTAATCACATCTCATATTGCTGATGGAGCACTTCAATAAGGAAATAAATAGCTACATTAAAGAATGACAGGAGAACATGGTTCAACAGGTAGAAGCACAAAAATCCCTTAAAAAATTCAAGAGAATATGGATCAAAAAGTATAAGCCTTTAAAGAGGAAATACAAAAATCTCTTAAAGAAATACGGGAGAACATGTGTCAACAGCTAGAAGCCCTTAAAGAGGAAACACAAAAATTACTTAAAGAATTTCATGAAAAAACAAACAAACAAGCAAAGGAACTCAACAAAACTATCCAAGATCTAATACTGGAAATAGAATCAATAAAGAAATCACAAAGTGAGACATCTCTGAAGATAGAAAACCTTGGAAAGAATTCAGAAGTCATATCATCAACAACATATTACAAGAATTAGAAGAAAAATCCCCTCAGACGCTGAAGATTCCATAAAAAACATTTGCTCAACCGTCAAAGAATACACAAAATTAAAAAGCTTGTAACCCCAAACATCCAGAAAATCCAGGACACAATGAGAAGACAAAACCTAAGGATTATAGATATGGAAGAAAGCGAGGATTTACATCTTAAAGGCCCAGTAAATATCTTCAACAAAATTATAGATGAAAACTTCCCTAACCTAAAGAAAGAGATACCCATGAACATACAAGAAGCCTACAAAACTCCAAACAGATTGGACCAGAGCACAAATTCCTCCCATCACATAATAATCAAAACACCATGTGCACTAAACAAAGAATATTAAAAGCAGTGAGAGAAAAAAATCAAGTAACATACAAAGGCAGACCTATCAGAATTACACCAGACGTCGCACCAGAGACTATGAAACCCAGAATAGCATGGTGAGATGTCATACAGACCCTAAGAGAACATAAATGTCAGTCCAGACTATGATACCCAGCAAAGCTTTCAATTACCATAGACGGAGAAAACAAGACATTCCATGACAAAAACATATTTACAAAATATCTTTCCATAAATCCAGTTCTGCAAAGGATAATGGGTGGAAAATACCAACACACGGCAGGAAACCACACCTGGGAAAAATAAATAAGGTAATCTTTCAACAAACCCAATAGAAGATAGATATACAACCAGAATCTCACCTTTAACTAAGAAGATAACAGTAAGCAGCAATCACCTTTCCTTAATATCTCTTAATATCGATGGTCTCAATTCCCCTATAAAAAGACATAGACTAACAGACTGGATATGTAAACAGGACCCAACGATGTGCTGCATACAAGAAACCCACCTCAGTGACAATGACAGTCACTAAGAGTCAAAGGTTGGAAAAAAAATTCTAAGCAAAAGGTCCCAAGAAAAAAGCTGGAGTAGTCATTCTTACATCGTATAAAATTGACTTTCAACCAAAAGTTGTCAAAAAAGATAAGGAGGGGCACGTCATACTGGTGAAAGGAAAAGTGTACCAAGACAAACTCTCAATTCTGAACATCTATGCACTGAATGCAAGGGTACCCACATTCATAAAAGAAACTTTAATAAAGTTCAAAGCACACATTGTACCCCATTCAATAATCGAGGGAGACTTCAATACCCCACTCTCAAAAATGGACAAATCATAGAATCAGAAACTAAACAGAGATACAGTGAAACTAACTCAAGTTATGGACGAAATGGATCTAACAGATATTTATAGAACATTCCACCCTGAAGCAAAAGAATATACCTTCTTCTCAGCACCTCATGGTACCTTCTCCAAAACTGACAATATAATTGTTCACAAAATTGTTCTGAATCCTTAACAGATACAGAAATACTGAAATTAATCCATGTATCTTATCAGATCACCATGGCCTAAGGCTGGTCTTAAGCTCAAACAAAAGCAAAGGAAAACACATATACGTGGACTTTGAACAATGCTCTTCTCAATGATAGCTTGGTCAAGGAAGAAATAAAGAAAGAAATTAAAGACTTTTTAGAATTTAATGAAATTGAAGACATATCATACCAAAATTTATGGGACACAATGAAAGCAGTGCTAAAAGGACAACTCATAGCTCTGAGTGCCTCCAAAAAGCGAATGGAGAGAACTTACACTAACAGCTTGACAGAGCACTTGATAGCTCTAGAACAAGAAGAAGCAAAAAAGAAAAAAAAAATCCCAAGAGAAGTAAAAGGCAGGAAATAATCAAATTTAGGACCAAAATCATCCATAAAGAAACAAAAAAAGAACTATAAAAAGAATCAACAAAAGCCAAAAGCAGGAGCTGGTTCTTTGAAAAAATCAACAAGATAGATAAACCCTTAGCTAGACTAAACAGAGGGCACAGAGAGAGTATCCAAATTAATAAAATCCGAAATGAAAAGGGAGACATAACAAAGGAAACTGTGGAAATTAAAAAAAAAATAAGATCCTACTGCAAGAATTTATACTCAACAAAGTTTGAAAACCTGTATGGAATGAACAAATTTATAGATATATACTAGGTGCCAACGTTAAAACAGGATCAGATAAACCATCTAAATAGTCCCATATGTCCAGAGGAAATAGAAGCAGTCATTAATAGTCTTCCCCCCAAAAAATGCCCAGGACCAGATGGGTTTAGCGAGGAATTCTATCAGATCTTCAAAGAAGATTTAATGCCAATACTCTTCAAACTTTTCCACGAAATAGAGACTCAAGGAACACTACACAACTCATTCTATGAAGCCAAAATAAAGCTTATACATAAACAAAACAAAGACCAAACAAGGAAGGAGAACTTCAGACCAATCTCCCTCATAAACATTGATTCAAAAATACTGAACATAATCCTAGCCATTGGAATCCAAGTATGCATCAGAACTATAATTCAACACGATCAGGTAGGCTTCAACCCAAGGATGCAGGAGTGGTTCAATATATGGAAATCTGTCAACATAATCTGCTACATAAACAAATTAAAGGAAAAAAAACACACCTATATTTCATTAGATGCTGAAAAGGCTTTTGACAAAACCCAGCATCCCTTCATGATAAAAGTCTTGGAGAGATCAGGAATCCAAGGTCCATACCTGAACATAGTGAAAGCAATATACTGCAAACCGGTAGCCAACATCAAGTTAAATGGGGAGAAACTTGAACCAATCCCACTAAAATCAGAGACCAGACAAGGCTGCCCACTCTCTCCCTATCAATTCAGTATAGTACTTGTAGTCCTAGCCAGAGCAATCAGGCAGCAAAAGGAGGTCATAAGTATACAAATTGGAAACAAAGAAGTAAAAATATCACTATTTGCAGATGATATGATAGTATACTTAAGCTACCCCAAGACTTCGACCAGAGAACTCCTAAACCTGATAGACTTCACCAAAGTGGCTGGACATAAAATTAACTCAAGTAAATCAGTAGCCTTCCTCTACTCAAAGGATAAACAAGATGAGAAAGAAATTAGGGAAATAACACCTTTCACAATAGTCCCAAATAATATTTCATACCGAGGTGTGACCCTAAAGAAGCAAGTAAAAGATCTATATGACAAGAACTTCAAGCCTCTGAAGAAAGAAATTGAAGAAGGTCTCAGAAGATGAAAAGATATCCCATGTTCATGTACTGGCAGGATCAATATAGTAAAGACGGCCATCTTGCCAAAAACAATCTACAGATTCAATGCAATCCTCATCAAAATCCCATCTCAATTCTTCCTAGATCTAGAAAGAGCAATTCTCAAATTCATCTGAAATAACAAAAAACCAAAAAACAAAAAAACACACACAAAAAAAACAACAACAACAAAAAAAAAAAAAAAACAAAAAAATCCAGGATAGCAAAAACTATTCTCCACAACAAAAGATCTTCTGGGGGAATCACCATCCCAGACCTCAAGCTCTACGACAGAGGAGTAGTGATAAAAACTGCATGGTATTGGTATGAAGACAGGCAGGAAGACCAATGGAATAAAACTGAAGACCCAGAAAAGAACCCACACATATATGGTCACTTGATCTTTGACAAAGGATCAAAGTGGAAAAAAGACAGCATTTTTAACAAATGGTGCGGGAACAAATGGAGGTCTGCATGCAGAAAAATGCAAATTGACCCATTCTTTTTCTTTTCTTTTTTTTTTTTTTTTGAGTTCTTGTATCTTGAGTATTCTGTACTTTTTTTTTTGGCTAATATCTACTTATTAGTGAGTACATACCATACCATGCATGTTCTTTTGGCTCTGAGTTACTTGCTCAGGCTGGTATTTTCTAGTTCCATTCATTTGACTGCCAAACTCAGGATGTCCTCATTCTTTTTTTTTTTTAATTTTTTTTATTCGATATAATTTATTTACATTTCAAATGATTTCCCCTTTTCTAGCCCCCCCCACTCCCCGAAAGTCCCGTAAGCCACCTTCTCTTCCCCTGTCCTCCCACCCACCCCTTCCAACTTCCCCGTTCTGGTTTTGCCGAATACTGTTTCACTGAGACTTTCCAGAACCAGGGGCCACTCCTCCTTTCTTCTTGTACCTCCTTTGATGTGTGGATTATGTTTTGGGTATTCCAGTTTTCTAGGTTAATAACCACTTATTAGTGAGTGCATACCATGATTTACCTTTTGAGTCTGGGTTACCTCACTTAGTATGATGTTCTCTAGCTCCATCCATTTGCCTAAGAATTTCATGAATTCATTGTTTCTAATGGATGAATAGTACTCCATTATGTAGATATACCACATTTTTTGCATCCATTCTTCTGTTGAGGGATACCTGGTTTCTTTCCAGGTATCTTAGGGTTGTTTTGATTTGCATTTCCCTAATGACTAATGAAATTGAGCATTTTTTAAGATGCTTCTCCGCCATCCGAAGTTCTTCAGGTGAGAATTCTTTGTTTAACTCTGTACCCCATTTTTTAATAGGGTTGTTCGGTTTTCTGGAGTCTAACTTCTTGAGTTCTTTATATATATTGGATATTAGCCCTCTATCTGATGTAGGATTGGTGAAGATCTTTTCCCAATTTGTTGGTTTCCGATTTGTCCTCTCGATGGTGTCCTTTGCCTTACAGAAACTTTGTAATTTTATGAGGGCCCATTTGTCAATTCTTGCTCTTAGAGCATACGCTATTGGTGTTCTGTTCAGAAACTTTCTCCCTGTACCGATGTCCTCAAGTGTCTTCCCCAGTTTCTTTTCTATTAGCTTCAGAGTGTCTGACTTTATGTGGAGGTCCTTGATCCATTTGGATTTGAGCTTAGTACAAGGAGACAAGGATGGATCAATTCGCATTCTTCTGCATGCTGACCTCCAGTTGAACCAGCACCATTTGTTGAAAAGGCTATCTTTTTTCCACTGGATGTTTTCAGCCTCTTTGTCGAGGATCAAGTGGCCATAGGTGTGTGGGTTCATTTCTGGATCTTCAATCCTGTTCCATTGATCCTCCTGCCTGTCACTGTACCAATACCATGCAGTTTTTAACAGTATCGCTCTGTAGTATTGCTTGAGGTCAGGGATACTGATTCCCCCAGATTTTCTTTTGTTGCTGAGAATAGTTTTAGCTATCCTAGGTTTTTTGTTGTTCCAGATGAATTTTATAACTGCTCTTTCTAACTCTGTGAAGAATTGAGTTGGGATTTTGATGGGTATTGCATTGAATCTGTATATTGCTTTTGGCAAAATGGCCATTTTAACTATATTGATTTTACCGATCCATGAGCATGGGAGGTTTTCCCATTTTTTGAGGTCTTCTTCCATTTCCTTCTTCAGAGTCTTGAAGTTCTTGTCATACAGATCTTTCACATGTTTGGTAAGAGTCACCCCAAGATACTTTATACTGTTTGTGGCTATTGTGAAGGGGGTCATTTCCCTAATTTCTTTCTCAGCCTGCTTATCCTTTGAGTATAGGAAGGCCACTGATTTGCTTGAGTTGATTTTATAACCTGTCACTTTGCTGAAGTTGTTTATCAGCTGTAGGAGCTCTCTAGTGTAGTTTTTTGGGTCACTTAGGTAGACTATCATGTTGTCTGCAAATAATGATAGTTTGACTTCTTCCTTTCCAATTTGTATCCCTTTGACCTCCTTATGTTGTCGAATTGCCTGAGCTAGTACCTCAAGTACAATATTGAAAAGATAAGGAGAAAGGGGGCAGCCTTGTCTGGTCCCTGATTTCAGTGGGATTGCTTCAAGTTTCTCTCCATTTAGTTTGATGCTGGCTACCGGTTTGCTGTATATTGCTTTTACTATGTTTAGGTATGGGCCTTGAATTCCTGTTCTCTTCAAGACTTTAAGCATGAAAGGATGCTGAATTTTGTCAAATGCTTTTTCAGCATCCAATGAAATGACCATGTGGTTTTGTTCTTTGAGTTTGTTTATGTAATGGATTGTATTGATGGATTTCCGTATATTGAACCAAGCCTGCATTCGCGGGATAAAGCCTACTTGATCATGGTGGATGATCATTTTGATGTGTTCTTGGATTCGGTTGGCAAGAATTTTATTGAGTATTTTTGCATCGATGTTCATAAGGAAAATTGGTCTGAAGTTCTCTTTCTTTGTTGGATCTTTGTGTGGCTTTGGTATCAGCGTAATTGTGGCTTCGAGAAGGAATTGGTTAGTGTTCCTTCTGTTTCTATTTTGTGGAATAATTTGAAGAATATTGGTGTTAACTCTTCTTTGAAGGTCTGGTAGAATTCTGCACTGAAACCATCTGGTCCTGTGCTTTTTTCGGTTGGAAGACTTTCTAAGACTCGTTCTATTTCTTTAGGCATTATGGGACTGTTTAGATGATCTATTTGGTCCTGATTTAATTTTGGTATTTGGTATCTGTCAATGATATTGTCCATTTCCTCCATATTCTCCAGTTGTGTTGAGTACAGACACTTGAGTAGGATCTGATGATTTTTTGGATTTCCTCACTTTCTGTTGTTATATCTCCCTTTTCATTTCTAAGTTTGTTAATTTGGATACTTTCTCTGTGCTCTTTGGTCAGTCTGGCTAAGGGTTTATCTATCTTGTTGATTTTCTCAAAGAACCAGCTCCTGGTTTTGTTGATTTTTTTGTATGGTTCTCTTTGTTTCTACTTGATTGATTTCAGCCCTGAGTTTGATGATTTCCTGCCTTCTACTCCTCCTGGGTGAAATAGCTTCTTTTTGTTCTAGGGCTTTCAGGTGTGTCATTAAGCTAGTAATGTATGCTCTCTCCATTTTCTTTTTGGAGGCACTCAGGGCTATGAGTTTTCCTCTTAGCACTGCTTTCATTGTGTCCCATAGATTTGGGTATGATGTGTTTTCATTTTCATTGTGTTCTAAAAAGTCTTTATTTTCTTTCTTTATTTCTTCCTTGACCAAGGTATCATTGAGTAGAGTATTGTTCAGTTTCCACGTGTATGTGGGTTTTCTGTTGTTTCTGTTGCTATTGAAGACCACTTTTACTCCATAGTGATCAGATAGGAGGCATGGGATTAGTTCGATCTTCTTATATTTGTTGAGGTCTGTCTTGTGACCAATTATATGGTCGATTTTGGAGAAGGTACCATGAGGTGCTGAGAAAAAAGGTATATTCTTTTGTTTTATGATAGAATGTTCTATATATATCTGTTAAATCTAATTGGTCCAAAGCTTCAATTAGTTTCATTGTGTCCCTGTTTAGTTTCTGTTTTCCTGATCGGTCCATTGAGGAAAGTGCAGTGTTGAAGTCACCCACAATTATTGTGTTAGGTGCAATGTGTGCTTTGAGTTTTAATAAAGTTCCTTTTACAAAAGAGTGTGCCCTTGCATTTGGAGCATAGATGTTCAGGATTGAGAGTTCTTCTTGTTGTATTTTTCCTTTGACCAGCAAGAAGTGTCCCTCAGAGTCTCTTTTGATGAATTTGGGTTGAAAGTCAATTTTATCTGATATTAAAATGGCTACTCCAGCTTGTTTCCTGAGACCATTTGCTTGTAAAATTGTCTTCCAGCCTTTTACTCTAAGGTAGTGTTTGTCTTTGACCCTGAGGTGTGTTTCCTGTAAGCAGCAAAATGTAGGGTCCTGTTTACGTATCCAGTCAGTTAGTCTGTGTCTTTTTATTGGGGCATTAAGTCCATTGATGTTAAGAGATATTAAGGAATAGTGATTGTTACTTCCTATCATTTCTGACGTTATTTTTTAAATTTGATTGGTTAACTTCTTTTGGGTTTGATGAAAGGTTACTATCTTGCTTTTTCCAGGGAGAAGTTTCCCTCCTTGTATTGGTGTTGTCCTCCTATTATCCTTTTTAGGGCTGGGTTTGTGGATAGATATTGGGTAAACTTGGTTTTGTCATGAAATATCTTAGTTTCTCCATCTACGGTGATTGAGAGTTTTGCTGGATATAGTAGTTTTGGTTGGCATTTGTGTTCTCTTAGAGTCTGCATGAGATCTGCCCAGGACCTTCTAGCCTTCATAGTCTCAGGTGAAAAGTCTGCTGTGATTCTGATAGGTCTTCCTTTATATGTTACTTGGCCTTTTTCTCTTACTGCCTTTAATATTCTTTCTTTGTTTAGAACATTTGTTGTTTTGATTATTATGTGACGGGAAGTATTTCTGTTCTGGTCCAGTCTGTTTGGAGTTCTGTAGGTTTCTTGTATATTCACGGGCATCTCTCTCTTGAGGTTAGGGAAGTTTTCTTCCATAATTTTATTGAAGATATTTGCTGGCCCTTTAAGTTGTAAATCTTCACTCTCATCTATGCCTATAATCCTTAGGTTTGGTCTTCTCATTGTGTCCTGGATTTCCTGGATATTTTGGGTTACAAGCTTTTTGCATTTTGCATTTTCTTTAACTGTTGAGTCCATGGTTTCTATGGAATCTTCAGCATCTGAGATTTTCTTCTATCTCTTGTATTCTGTTGTTGATATTTTCATCTCTGTCCCCTGATTTCTTCCCAAGGCTTTCTATCTCCAAAGTTGTCTCCCTTTGTGTTTTCTTAGTTGTTTCTACTTCTGATTTTAGATCCTGGATGGTTTTGCTTAGCTCCTTCACTTGCTTGTTTGTGCTTTCCTGTAATTCTTTAAGAGATTTTTGTGTTTCCTCTTTCATGACCTCAGCCTGTTGCCCAAAGTTCTCCTGTATTTTTTTAAGTGATTTTTGCGTTTCCTCTTTGTTGACTTTTGTATTCTCCTGGATTTCTTTCAATGATTTTTGTGTTTCCCTTGCAAGGGCTTCTAACTTTTGATCCATTTTCTCCTGAATTTCTTTAAGTATGTCCTTCATGTGTTCCTGTACCATCATCATGACCAGTGATTTTAAATCCAAATCTTGTTTTACTGGTGTGATGGGGTATCCAGGACATGCTGGTAGAGGAGAATTGGGTTCAGATGTTGCCATATTGCCTTGATTTCTGTTAGTGACATTCCTGCGTTTGCCATTTGCCATCTAGTTCTCACTTGTGTTACTTGGTCTTGTCAGTGCTGGACTCACCAGTGCAAGCTGCCCCTTCCCAGGTGGCCTCTGGTATTCAGCTTACCCCCTGCACTGCCTGTAGACAGGGTGCTGCTGCCCAGGCTGATCAGATCCCAAAGCAGGCACCCGAAGGCTCCCGCTGGGGCCCGCTGCATTCACTGGAGCACACCGACTTCTCCCAGCTGGCCGCCCAGAAGCCCTGCTAGCCTCTCGCAGGACCTGGAGATGTGGTGCGGCCGCCCAGGCTGATCTGGATCCGGAAGCGGAGAGAGTTGAGCTGAGGGCTTCCGCCTGAGGCCTTGCCCCAGATTGTGTCTGTGGACCAGATGGAGCCCGTGTGTACCCCTAGGGAGCGCAGATGGTGTATGCTGCTGTGACCTCCCCTGTGTTTCGCTCACTCAGCTGGGCAGCCGATTCCCCAACCGGGCTGGCGCACACAAGGTTAGCCTGGCCGCCCAGGCCCTGAGTCCAGGCAAAAGCCTGGGAGGCCAAGGTCCTAGCAAAGTTCCCCTAGGGCTATGACTGTTAATTGGGTCCGCCAGGTGACCTGGATTGCGGGCGTGCGCGCCCGCGCTCCCTGAAAGCGCTGGGAGAGTCTGCTGTGCTAACAACCTCCTGGGCGGGTTGACTCACAGATGGCCCACCATGCCGCCCAGTTCTTGTGGTCAGTCCTGTGCCTTTTGGGGCCTAGACCCCCGCTTTGTTAGCCTCAGGCTATGCCTGTTACGGGTCTGCCCGCCAGAGCTCTCTGTGGTCCTGCAGGCAAAATGGCGGAGCGCCAGGCCCAGGCAAAAAACCTCCTGGCTGGGTTGGCACCCCGATGGCCCCCCGAACAGCCCAGGGCCTGGGTGCAGCCCAACGCTCGTCGGGCTCAGACCACCGCGGTGTTGGCCTCGGATTATGCTTGTGTACCTCAGTCTGTCCAATCTCTGGAGTCCGAAACCAAGATGGAGATGAGCCTCTCCTGACTGGCGGGAGGCCGAGTTCTGAAGTGGCTTCCGTGCAGCGAAAGGTGCCACACAACCGCAGCTGCTTGCCGCCCGGCTGGTCAGGGAAGGTCAGTGGTCGTGGGCACAGGGCCTAACTGGACCCTGTGTCACCTTGGTTCCACTGCTGATGGCCCTTCAGCTGGACCAGCCACTACTGCACTCAAATTGACCCATTCTTATCTCCTTGTACAAAGCTTAAGCCCAAGTGGATCAAGGATCTACACATAAAACCAGACATGCTAAAGCTTATAGAGGAGAAAGTAGCGACAAATCTTGAACACATGGGCACAGGGGAAAAATTCCTGAACAGAACACCAATGACTTATGCTCTAAGAACAAGAATTGACAAATGGGACCTCATAAAATTGTTAAGCTTCTGTAAGGCAATAGGACAAAATGGCAACCAACAAATTGGGAAAAGATACTTACTAACCCTACATCCAATAGAGGGCTAATATCCAATGTATACAAAGAACTTAAGAAGTTAGTCTCCAGAGAGTCAAATAACCCTACTAAAATGGAGTACATTGCTAAACAGGGAATTCTCAACTGAGGAAACTTGAATGGCTCTACAGCACCTAAAGATATGTTCAGCATCCTTAGTTATCAGGGAAAGGCAAATCAAACCAATACTGAGATTCTACCTTACACCAGTCAGTATGGCTAAGATGAAAGACTCAGGGTACAGAAGATACTGAAGAGGATGTGGGGGAAGAGGAACACTTCTCCATTGTTGGTGGGATTGCAAGCTGGTAAAACCACTCTGGAAATCATTTTAGTGATTCCTCAGAAAATTAGACATAGTACTACCCAGCTTTACCACTCCTGGGCATATACCCAGAAGATGCTCTTACATGTAATAAGGACACATGCTCCACTAAGTTCATTTCTACCTTATTTATAATAGCCAGAAGCTGGAAAGAACCCAGATGTCCCTCAACAGAGGAATGGACACAGAAACTGTTGTATATATACACACAATGGAGTACTATTCAGCTATTAAAAACAATGAATTCATGAAATTCTTATGCAAATGGATGGAACTAGAAAGTGTCATCCTGAGCAAGGCAACCCAATCACAAAAAAATGCACATGGTATGCACTCACTAATAAATGGATGCTAGTCCAAAAGCTCAAAATAAACAAGTTACAATCCACAGAGCACAGGAAGCACAAGAAGGAGTACTTAAATGAGGGAGCTTTGGTTCCTCTGAGAAAGGAAACAAAATACTCACAGGAGCAATAAAGGAGACAAAGTGTGGAACAGAGTCTGAAGTAAAGGTCACTCAGAGACTTCACTATCTCTGGATTCATCTT
Organism: Apodemus sylvaticus; assembly: GCF_947179515.1. Classification (NCBI taxonomy): domain Eukaryota; kingdom Metazoa; phylum Chordata; class Mammalia; order Rodentia; family Muridae; genus Apodemus; species Apodemus sylvaticus. The sequence goes on along the minus strand of NC_067495.1, from coordinate 83,974,392 downwards.
ATAAACTGTAACCAAACCCCAACACTACTATGGAAGACAAGAAGTGTATACCAAAAGGAGCATGCCATGGTTTTCTCTGGAGTGGCCCTGCCAGAGCCTTACAAATACAGAGGCAGATGCTAGTATCCAATTATTGGACTGGGTGTGAGGACCCCAATGGAGGACCCAGAGGGTGGTTCAGAGGAGCTAAAGGGCTTTAAAGCTCCATGGGAAGAAAAATGATTTTGGCTACCCAGATGCCCCAAGACTCCCAGGGATTGAACAATCAACCAAGTGGTATATATGGTTCCAGACAAAAATTTGGCAGAGGAAGGCCTTGTTGGGCAGCAGTGGGAGGAGTAGTCCTTGGTCAGGTAGAGGCCCCAACAAAGGGAAACTGAAGGGGGGGGAGTGTGTCTGGTGGAGGGGCATATACAGGAAGGCAGGGAGGAGGAGTTTGGGTCTTTGGTGTGGGGGGGGATCAAGAAAGGTTTTAACATTGGCAATGTAAATGAAGACAATATTCAATTAAAAAAATGAAAAATACAAAGAAAAAGGATAAACTAACTGTAGCCTAAGGGATGTTTAAACATATAAGACCGTTCTAACAGAAATCAAGGTACAGTTACACCTCTTTCCTCATGTTCCAGGCAAGCAAGGAGCTTCATAAAAAGAAAATGTGCCACTCTACACTGTTTCTTTACATTGTCCTGCCTATTTTGATTCCAAAATTATCTCTGTCGACTTCTTTGACAAATCCTGGTGTCAACTGAGTGTTGCCCCATTTTGGTAAGATGTACTTCTCTGTGTCTTTACCCATGATTCCTGCTCAATTATGGAGTTAAAGTTTCACATCAAGACAAAAATTTCAACTTTGTTACCTCATGCTGCAATGTATCGAGAAGCAGTAAAAACTAAGCAAATCAAAACAGACACCAAAAACCATGTAATACCATAAGCATAGCTAGATATCTACAGATGTTTCTTTGAGCAAAGGAAAGTGTCCTTGCTGTTGACTAGATTTCTCAAGTTTTCCAGTGCATGTTTCCATTCCCCAACATCCTTTGGGGGGGGACATATTAGGGTTTTATTGCTGTGAGCAGGCACTAATTCTAAGGCAACACCTATTAGGACAACATTTAATTGGGACTGTGTAGCCATCCAGTAACCATGAACAAACTGGGTTCACTTGAAGGGATGGTGGAAATTAAAAGGATGGGGGCTGGTGGCAAGAGAAGGATGGAGCCAAGACAAGGTTCTGACCAAGAATCCAAGTTTAGTATTCAGCACTGTATCTATAGAGGGACACTGCCACAGACCCCATCCTTTGTTACAGCTGGATTACATTGCAAAGCAAGCTCAGCATGCAGTCTATTCTTCGAATTTACTGTAGGAAGTTGCACATATAACCAAAGCAGATGACTCCATGTAGGACATTAAGCCCATTGTAGCAAGCACTCAAGGTCTGTTCAGTCTGCTCAAGGCAGGCAAGGGCACATCCCCCTCCAACTTTTTTTTAAAGAAGAGTAATATCAGTAAATCTGGACAGGGGCATCAGATTTACTTGTTTTCCATAGTCCCATATAGGGTAAAGTGTAGCCAGATGACTGTGCCCGTCTTAGGTCTGTGTCAATACTGCATTGATGTATGTCTCTGTCTTAGGTCTATAGGAGCTCAAGAACACTTTTACTCTGACTACTGACCTTCTATAGCATTCGTTCCCATTTAAACCAAACCAAGGAAGAACATATGAATATGCACTCAATGAAATTCTTTATATTAATGGATAACATCTACAGTGAATAGCTGAGCTTGGGGAGAGTGATCATGTATGAAGGAAACCAATGTGTTTAACATACCAGGTCCAAAAGTTAAAAGTTAACAAAATTATAATTAATGCCCCAAGCAGTGTAGATATTAAAGTTGAAAGCCATGGGGAAGTGGAGAAGCAGGATTCAAACCATCCCTGATTCTGTCCTTTTTCTCTTTTCCTTTTGGCTAATCCATCTTGAACTTTAGCGAAACAATCTGTTACTATTCTTGAATGTATTGAAGTAACATTCTTCATGGAGGGTTGTGCCTAGTTCTCCCTGTTCAAGGAAGAAAAGATCAAGTCCTTTCCTGTTTTGAAGAACTACTTCAAACAATGTTAGAGATTCTTGCAAATGGGAAATAGAGGTTTCTATCATTTCTATTTCTGTATCTAATGCCATTATAAGAGCTCATAAATTTTTCCTCATAAAACCATGGCAGAAGCACAAAGAACTGCTCCTCCCACACTCAGAGAGTTCTTGGCATCCAAATATTAAAATTTTAAAATAAAAAGTATGGCTAAAATAATTTTGTGGTATATGAGGATATAATTTCTTATTTGGCTTTTGTTATTGTTGATTTTTATGAAGATATTCTTTTAAAGTTCCATGGGACTGTTCCACAATACCTTGTCCTTTAGTGTAATAAGGAAATAGGGGTAATATCCATTTGCTATATTGATTAGAGACAAGTCCTCAAGAATTGACACCATTATGTAGTATGTGAAGGAACTAAGGACACTGAGAACAAGTCTTTATGATTTGACATGCATATTTTCTAGAAATACCAAATGTTGTTTCAAACTATTACTATTTTGATGATGAAAAGAATGAAATTATTCAGCTAATTGTTCCTGTAAGGCCTATAATCTGCCTGGCATAGAAATCTGCTGTGGCATTGCCCAGGGGTCCAGGCAATCCAGTATGAGCTCTTATATGTCCTATAAAGTAAGGAACACTACATGTTTCTTAAGTTAAGCTTGTATTTGTATCAATAACTGTAAAATTTGAGAAGTAGCAGTATCTAAAAAAGTAACAATTTCAAGCAATTGTAAATCATGAGCTATATATTGGCTATCAGCATACAAATTAAAATCTAGATTTTTTTTAACATTTCAAAAACAGTAACTACATCATGTAATTCAATTATTTGCTTAGAACAAAAAGAAGCAAATACACCCAAGAGATGTAGACAGCAGGAAATAATCAAACTCAGTGCAGAAATCAATCATGTAGAAACAAAAGAACTATACAAAGACTCAACCAAGCCAGGAACTGGATCTTTAAGAAAATCAACAAGACAAATAAATCTATAATGTTTTCTAAGAAAATATTTTCAATTTTAACATTTCCCCATGTATTTCCTCAATTTTGTCAGAAATATGCTATATGAAAATCTTCACTTTTACCAGAAAAAGTCTCCATTTCCTTTTTCCAATTCTTTCTAATTTTTGATGTCTACCAATGTATCTGTAAAATTTTCCAATAAAATCTTGCATTTTAACATTTTCCCAAAGATTTCCTCAATTTTTTCAGAAATCTATTACATAAAAATCTTTAGTTTTATCAAAAAGTATTTCCACATCATATTTCCTTGTATTTTTCCACTTATTTCTAATGTTTTTTTATGTCTACCAATGTGTCTGTAAAATTTCCCTAAATTATTCAATTTGAACATTTTTCCTAGTATTTCCTCAATTTTGTCAGAAATATATTATATGAAAATCATCAGTTTTACCAGAAAATATCTAAACTTCCTTTATCCTTTCATTTCTAATTTTTACCAATGTATCTGTAAAATATTCCATGAAAATCTCACATTTTAACATTTTCCCATGTATTTCTTCAAATTTGTCAGAAATATGTTGCATGAAAATCTTCAGTTTTATCAGAAAAATTCTTCGCTTCCTTTTTTCATTTATTTATAAAAGTGTTTGTCTACCAATGTATCTGTAAAATTTTCTAAGAAAATCTTTAATTTTAACATTTTTCCATGCATTTCCTCAATTTTGTCACTAATATGTAATATGAAAATCTACAGAATTATCAGAAAAAGTCTCCAATTCACTTTTCCACATATTTCTAATGGTTTTAGCATGTCTACCAATATATCTGCAATATTTTCCAAGGAAATCTTCCATTTTAATATTTTTCCCATGTATTTCCTCAAGTTTGTCAGAAATATGTTTTATGAAATTCTTCACTGTTATGAGAAAATGTATCAACTTCATTATTCCATTTCTTGGTATTATTTCTCTATGTCTAACAAGGTATCTGTAATTTTTTCCCACAAAATTCTCACTTTAATATTATTCCCCTGTATTTTTCAATTTTTTGAGAAATATGTTATGAAAATCATCAGTTTTATCAGAAAATGTCTCTGATTCCTTTTTCCATCTATTTCTAATAGTATTGGTATGTCTACCAAAATATGTGTTAAGTTTTCCAAGAAAACCTTCAATTTTAACATTTTCCCCATGTATTTCCTCAATTTCTTCAGAATTGTACCATGTGAAAATTGTCAGTTTTATCAGAAAATGTCTCTACTTACTTTTTCAAATTCTATATAATTGTTTTTGTATGTCTATCAATTAATCTGTAAAATATTTTAAAAATCTTCCATTTTAACATTTCCCTCGGAATTTCCTCAATTTTGTTCAGAAATATGTTGTATGAAAATTATGTTTTAACAGAAAATGTCTCCACTTCATTTATTCATTTATTGATAAATGTTTTATGTCTACCAACGTCTCTGTCAAATTTTCCAAGAAAATCTTCCATTTTAATATTTTTCCCATGTACTTCAGCAGTTTTTTTCAGAAATGTTATGTGAAAAAATTCAGTTCTATCAAAAAATGTATTCGCTTCCCTTTTGTAAATATTTCTTAGTGTTTTTGAATGTCCAACAACATATCTGTAAAATTTTCCAAAATCTTCCATTTTAACATTTTTGCCATATGTTCCCTCAATTTTGTCAGAAATATGATCTATAGAAACATTTTGTCTTATCAGAAAATGTCTCCAATTATTTCTAATAGTTTTTGTATGTCTACCAATGTGTCTGTAAAATTGTCCAAGGAAAATTTCAATTTAAAATTTTTTCCCATTTATTTCATTTTTTTTCAGAAATAGGTCATGTGAAAATTATCAGTTTTATCAGAAAATGTGTTCATTTTCTTTTTCCACTTATTTTTAAATTTTTTAATATCTATCAATGTATCGGTAAAATTTTCAAAGAAAATCTTAAATTTCAATTTTTCCCAAATATTTCCACAATATTTTTAGAAATATGTCATGTGAAGATTGTCAATTTATCAGAAAATGTCTCCACTTACTTTTTCCATTTCATTCTAGTTGCTTTATTATATCTACCAATGTATCTGTAAAATTTTTATGAAAATATTCCATTTTAACATTTACCTATGTATTTTCTCAATTTTGTCAGGAATATGTTATATGAAAATAGTCAGTTTTATTAGAATGTACCACCATTTCATTTATCCGTTTATTTCAAAATGTTTTTGTATGTTTGCCAATCTGAAAAATATTGAAAGAAAATCTTCCACTTTAATATTTTACCAAGAGTTCCTCAATTTTTTCAGAAATAAGGTCGATGAAAATCTTCAGTATTATCAGAAAATGTCTGCCCTTCCTTTTTCCAGTTCTTTTTTTTTTTTTTTCTCTTCCAGAAGCTTTATTATCTGTCCCTTCCAGTGGCTCCAGTCTCCATCTTCTGTACACAGCATAGTACCAATGACTCTCGAAGAGCCTTTCAGCCTCTAGACATGGGTTGGAGATGCACGCTAAGTAGCAGCTCTGCTGAGATTTTGAGTTTCTTTGATGGAGTAGAACTGGTTTCCAGAGCTCTCCAGCCTGCAGGCAGCCATCATCAAACCCCTCAGCGTCCTATCATGGAAGAGAAGATAGTCCATATAAAACCTCAGAATTTTATTTGTCATCCTTCTTTGCTCTTCTCCCCCACCACAGCCCCAAGAATCCCACTAGCTTTTCTCTTTATTTATGTCATTGCTCTGGAGAATTCTTACTAGTAGCTAATATGTGAAAACCCATTAGTGCAATAACATTAAAGCACCATGGGCTTCAGAAGCATTTGTGCCAGAAGCTGCAGTAGCAGGAAGAAAAGGAAGAGGAAGAGGAAGAGAAGAAAGGGCAGAAGGTGGGAGATGAAAAGGAACAGGCATAAGTGTCTGCTTTCATGAGAAAATAAAAGAATGGCCTTAAATTTAGAAACCAGGACTAAAGACCTCTATCATTTTAAATATGCATTGGAAAAGAGTGCAGTACAAAGGAGAGAAAATAAATGAAATGAACTTTACCCAGGCCCTAGATTTCTGGGTAGTTACATTCCAAAGCAGCACAACAGATTCCATCCATTATGACTGTCTCTACAAGTTGAAAACAAAGATTGGAATTCAGGAAATCTAAAAATGTGTAAATTAGAATTTCAAGAGGAGGAATTTGGGCAGAAAAAAATAACCTATGAACATAGACTATAAAAATCCTTTGCCCATTCTCTCTCTCTCTCTCTCTCCCTCTCCCTCCCCCCTCTCATTTTCAATGTCATAGTCTCTCTGTCTCATTTTCGTTGCCTCTGTCTGTCTGTCCATCTCTCTCTTTTTTTGTTGTATATCTAATTTATTTTTGTTTTTTTTTTTTGTTTTTTTTAATTTTTTTTATTCGATATATTTTTTATTTACATTTCAAATGATTTCCCCTTTCCTAGGCCCCCCACTCCCAGAAAGTCCTGTAAGCCCACTTCTCTCCCCCTGTCCTCCCACCCACCCCTTCCCACTTCCCCGTTCTGGTTTTGCTGAATACTGATTCATTGAGTCTTTCCAGAACAAGGAGCCACTCTTCCTTTCTTCTTGTACCTCATTTGATATGTAGATTATGTTTTGGGTAATCCAGGTGTCTAGGTTAATATCCACTTATTAGTGAGTGCATACCATGATTCATCTTTTGGGTCTGGGTTACCTCACTTAGTATGATGTTCTCAAGGTCCATCCATTTGCCTAAGAATTTCATGAATTCATTGTTTCTAATGGATGAATAGTACTCCATTATGTAGATATACCACATTTTTGCATCCACTAATCTGTTGAGGGATACCTGGGTTCTTTCCAGCATCTGGCAATTATAAATAGGGGTGCTATGACCATAGTAGAGCATGTATCCTTATTACATGGTGGGGAATCCTCTGGGTATATGCCCAGGAGTGGTATAGCAGGATCTTCTGGAAGTGAGGTGCCCAGTTTTCGGAGGAACCGCCAGACTGATTTCCAGAGTGGTTGTACCAATGTGCATCCCCACCAGCAGTGGAGGAGTCTTCCTCTTTCTCCACACCCTCTCCAACACCTGCTATCTCCTGAATTTTTAATCTTAGCCATTCTGACTGGTGTAAGGTGAAATCTCAGGGTTGTTTTGATTTGCATTTCCCTAATGACTAATGAAGTTGAGCATTTTTTAAGATGCTTCTCCGCCATCCGATTTTCTTCACGTGAGAATTCTTTGTTTAATTCTGTACCCCATTTTTTAATAGGGTTGTTCGGTTTTCTGGAGTCTAACTTCTTGAGTTCTTTACATATATTGGATATTAGCCCTCTATCTGATGTAGGATTGGTGAAGATCTTTTCCCAATTTGTTGGTTTCCGATTTGTCCTCTTGATGGTGTCCTTTGCCTTACAGAAACTTTGTAATTTTATGAGGTCCCATTTGTCAATTCTTGCGCTTAGAGCATAAGCTATTGGTGTTCTGTTCAGAAACTTTCTCCCTGTACCGATGTCCTCAAGGGTCTTCCCCAGTTTCTTTTCTATTGACTTCAGAGTGTCTGGCTTTAAGTGGAGGTCCTTGATCCATTTGGATTTGAGCTTAGTACAAGGAGACAAGGATGGATCAATTTGCATTCTTCTGCATGCTGACCTCCAGTTGAACCAGCACCATTTGTTGAAAAGACTATCTTTTTTCCATTGGATGTTTTCAGCCTCTTTGTCGAGGATCAAGTGGCCATAGGTGTGTGGGTTCATTTCTGGATCTTCAATCCTGTTCCATTGATCCTCCTGCCTGTCACTGTACCAATACCATGCAGTTTTTAACACTATTGCTCTGTAGTATTGCTTGAGGTCAGGGATACTGATTCCCCCAGAATTTCTTTTGTTGCTGAGAATAATTTTAGCTATCCTGGGTTTTTTGTTATTCCAGATGAATTTGATAATTGCTCTTTCTAACTCTGTGAAGAATTGAGTTGGGATTTTGATGGGTTTTGCATTGAATCTGTAGATTACTTTTGGCAAAATGGCCATTTTAACTATATTGATTCTACCAATCCATGAGCATGGGAGGTTTTCCCATTTTTTTGAGGTCTTCTTCCATTTCCTTCTTCAGAGTCTTGAAGATCTTATCATACAGATCTTTCACATGTTTGGTAAGAGTCACCCCAAGATACTTTATACTGTTTGTGGATTGTGAAGGGGGTCATTTCCCTAATTTCTTTCTCAGCCTGCTTATCCTTTGAGTATAGGAAGGCCACTGATTTGCTTGAGTTGTTATTATAACCTGCCACTTTGCTGAAGTTGTTTATCAGCTGTAGGAGTTCTCTAGTGTAGTTTTTTGGGTCACTTAGGTAGACTATCATCTCATCTGCAAATAATGATAGTTTGACTTCTTCCTTTTCAATTTGTATCCCTTTGACCTCCTTATGTTGTTGAATTGCCTGAGCTAGTACCTCAAGTACAATATTGAAAAGATAAGGAGAAAGGGGGCAGCCCTGTCTAGTCACTGATTTTAGTGGGATTGCTTCAAGTTTCTCTCCATTTAGTCTGATGCTGGCTACCGGTTTGCTGTATATTGCTTTTACTATGTTTAGGTATGGGCCTTGAATTCCTGTTCTTTCCAAGACTTTAAGCATGAAAGGATGCTGAATTTTGTCAAATGTTTTTTCAGCATCCAATGAAATGACCATGTGGTTTTTTTCTTTGAGTTTGTTTATGTAGTGGATTGCATAGATGGATTTCCGTATATTGAATCAACCCTGCATTACTGGGATAAAGCCTACTTGATCATGATGGATGATCGTTTTGATGTGTTCTTGGATTCGGTTGGCAAGAATTTTATTGAGTATTTTTGCATCGATGTTCATAAGGGAAATTGGTCTGAAGTTCTCTTTCTTTGTTGGATCTTTGTGTGGTTTTGTTATCAGCATAATTGTGGCTTCATAGAAGGAATTGGGTAGTGTTCCTTCTGTTTCTATTTTGTGGAATTATTTGAAGAGTATTGGTGTTAACTCTTCTTTGAAGGTCTGATAGAATTCTGCACTGAAACCATCTGGTGCTGTGCTTTTTTTGGTTGGAAGACTTTCTATGACTCCTTCAATTTCTTTAGGCATTATGGGACTATTTAGATGATCTATTTCGTCCTGATTTAATTTTGGTATTTGGTATCTGTCAAGGAAATTGTCCATTTCCTCCAGATTCTCCAGTTGTGTTGAGTACAGGCTCTTGTAGTAGGATCTGATGATTTTTTGGATTTCCTCAGTTTTCGTTGTTATATCTCCCTTTTCATTTCTAAGTTTGTTAATTTGGATACTTTCTCTGTGCCCTTTGGTCAGTCTGGCTAAGGGTTTATCTATCTTGTTGATTTTCTCAAAGAACCAGCTCCTGGTTTTGCTGATTCTTTGTATGGTTCTCTTTGTTTCTACTTGATTGATTTCAGCCCTAAGTTTGATGATTTCCTGCCTTCTACTCCTCCTTGGTGAAATAGCTTCTTTTTGTTCAAGGGGCTTTCAGGTGTGTCATTAAACTGGTAATGAAAAGCTCTCCATTTTCTTTTTGGAGGCACTCAGGGCTATGAGTTTTCCTCTTAGCACTGCTTTCATTGTGTCCCATAGATTTGGGTATGTTGTGTCTTCATTTTCATTGTGTTCGAAAAAGTCTTTAATTTCTTTCTTTATTTCTTTCTTTACCAAGGTATCATTGAGTAGAATATTGTTCAATTTCCACGTGTATGTGTGTTTTCTGTTGTTTTTGTTGGTATTGAAGACCACTTTTACTCCATAGTGATCTGATAGGAGGCATGGGATTAGTTCGATCTTCTTATATTTGTTGAGGTCTGTCTTGTGACCAATTATATGGTCGATTTTGGAAAAGGTACCATGAGGTGCTGAGAAAAGGGTATATTCTTTTGCTTTTGGATAGAATGTTCTATATATATATCTGTTAAATCTAATTGGTCCAAAGCTTCAATTAGTTTCATTATGTCCCTATTTAGTTTCTGTTTTCCTGATCGGCCCATTGAGGAAAGTGCAGTGTTGAAATCACCCACAATTATTGTGTTAGGTGCAATGTATGTTTTGAGCTTTAATAAAGTTTCTTTTACGAATGAGGGTGCCCTTGCATTTGGAGCATAGATGTTCAGGATTGAGAATTCTTCTTGTTTTATTTTTCCTTTGACCAGCAAGAAGTGTCCCTCAGAGTCTCTTTTGATGACTTTGGGTTGAAAGTCAATTTTATCTGATATTAAAATGGATACTCCAGCTTGTTTCCTGAGTCCATTTGCTTTTAAAAGTGTCTTCCAGCCTTTTACTCTAAAGTAGTGTTTGTCTTTGACCCTTAGGTTTGTTTCCTGTAAGCAGCAAAATGTAGGGTCCTGTTTACGTATCCAGTCAGTTAGTCTATGTCTTTTTATTGGGGCATTGAGTCCATTGATGTTAAGAGATATTAAGGAATAGTGATTGTTACTTCCTGTCATTTCTGATGTCATTTTTTAAATTAGATTGGTTAACTTCTTTTGGGTTTGATGAAAGGTTACTATCTTGCTTTTTCCAGGGTGAAGTTTCCCTCCTTGTATTGGTGTTTTCCTCCTATTAGCCTTTGTAAGGCTGGGTTTGTGGATAGATATTGGGTAAACTTGGTTTTGTCATGGAATATCTTAGTTTCTCCATCTATGGTGATTGAGAGTTTTGCTGGATATAGTAGTTTTGGCTGGCATTTGTGTTCTCTTAGAGTCTGCATGAGATCAGCCCAGGATCTTCTGGCCTTCATAGTCTCAGGTGAAAAGTCTGCTGTGATTCTGATAGGTCTTCCTTTATATGTTACTTGGCCTTTTTCTCTTACTGCCTTTAATATTTTTTCTTTGTTTAGTACATTTGGTGTTTTGATTATTATGTGACGGGAAGTATTTCTGTTCTGGTCTAGTCTGTTTGGAGTTCTGTAGGCTTCTTGTATATTCATGGGCATCTCTCTCTTGAGGTTAGGGTAGTTTTCTTCCATAATTTTATTGAAGATATTTGCTGGCCCTTTAAGCTGTAAATCTTCACTCTCATCTATGCCTATAATCCTTAGGTTTGGTCTTCTCATTGTGTCCTGGATTTCCTGGATATTTGGGGTTACAAGCTTTTTGCTTTTTGCATTTTGTTTAACTGCTGAGTACATGGTTTCTATGGCATCTTCAGCGTCTGAGATTCTTTCCTCTATCTCTTGTATTCTGTTGTTGATATTTGCATCTATGTCCACTGATTTCTTCCCAAGGCTTTCTATCTCCAAAGTTGTCTGCCTTTGAGTTTTCTTAGTTGTTTCTACTTCTGATTTTAGATCCTGGATGGTTTTGCTTAGCTCCTTCACTTGCTTGTCTGTGCTTTCCTGTAATTCTTTAAGAGATTTTTGTGTTTCCCCTTTCATGACCGCAGCCTGTTGACCAAAGTTCTCCTGTATTTCTTTAATTGTTTTTTTTGTGTTTCCTCATTATTGGCTTTTGTATTCTTCTGGATTTCTTTCAATGATTTTTGTGTTTCCCTTGCAAGGGCTTCTAACTTTTGATCCATTTTCTCCTGAATTTCTTTAAGTTTGTCCTTCATGTGTTCCTGTACCAGCATCATGACCAGTGATTTTAAATCCAAATCTTGTTTTACTGGTGTGATGGGGTATCCAGGACATGCTGGTAGAGGAGAATTCGGTTCAGATGTTGCCATATTGCCTTGATTTCTGTTAGTGACGTTCCTGTATCTGCATTTTGCCATCTAGTTCTCACTGGTGTTAGTTGGTGTTGTCAAGGCTGGACTCACCAGTGCAACCTGCCCCTTCCCAGGTGGCCTCTGGTGCACAGCTTACCTCCTGCACTGCCTGGAGACAGGGTGTTGTTGTCCAGGCTGTTCAGACCCTGAAGCAGACACCTGAAGGCTCCTGCTGGGGCCCGCTGGATTCACCGGAGCACACAGACTTCTCCCAGCTGGCCGCCGCCTAGAAGCCCCACTTGCCTCTTTCAGGACCTGGAGATGTGGTGTTGCCGCTCAGGCTGATCTGGACCCAGAAGTGGAGAGGTCCGAGGGCTACCGCCAGAGGCCTCAGGACTGAAGCCTAAGCTCTGTGCCACAGGGAAGGAGCTGTGCTGTGAGCTCCCAGACTGCCTCTGGGCACACACCAGGTCCCCCGCACTTCCTGGAGACAGAGTGCTGTGGCCCAGGCTGTTCAGATCCCAAAGCAGGTGCCTGAAGGCTCCTGCTGGGGCCTGCTGGATTCACCGGAGCACACTGACCTCTCCTGCTGGCCACCGGGAAGCCCCACGTGCCTCTTTCAGGACCTGGAGATGTGGTGCTGCTGCTCAGGCTGATCTGGATCCGGAAGCGGAGAGGTCCGAGGGCTACCGCCAGAGGCATCAGGACTGAAGCCTAAGCTCTGTGCCCTTTCCAGTTATTTCTAATGGTATTTGTATGTCGACCAACGTATCTATAAAATTTTCAAAGAAAATCTTTCATTTTAACATTTTTCCCATGTATTTCCTCAATTTTGTCTGAAATATGATTTTTGAAAATCTTCAGTTTTATTAGAAAATGTCTCCACTTCCTTTTTCCAGTTATGTATAAGTGTTTTTGCATGTCCAGCAAATTGTCTGTTAAATATTCCAAGAATATCTTCAATATTAACATTTATTCCCTTGAATTTTCTCAGTTTTGTAAGAAATATGTCATGTGAAAATTGTCAGTTTTATCAGAAAATGTCTACACTTCCTATTTCCAATTATTTCTCATTGTTTTTGTATGTCTACTAATGTATCTGTCACATTTTTCAAGAGAATATTCAATTTTAACATTTACCCATGTATTTCCTAAATTTTGTGACAAATATGATTTATGAAAATCATCAGTTTTATCAGAAAATATTTCCACATTGTTTTTCCAATTGCTTCTAGTAGGTTTTGTATGTCTACCCATTCATCTGTAAAATTTTTCAAGGAAATCTTCCATTTTTACATTTTCCCATGTATTTCCTCAAGTTTGTTCAGAACTACGTTATATGAAAATTATCAGTTTTAACAGAAAGTATCTCCACTTCCTTTTTCCACTTATTGCTAATGGTGTTTGTATGTCTATCAATGTATCTGTAAAATTTTCCAAGATAATGTTTCATTTTAATATTTATCCCATGTATTTCCTCCCTTTTTTCCAGAAATGTTATATGAAAAATGTCTATATTATTAGAAAATGTCTTCTCTTTCTTTTTGCTTATATATTCAATTGTTTTTGTATTTCCCCCAACATATCTGTTAATTTTTCCAAAATCTTCCATTTTAACATTTTTTCCAAATATTCCCTAAAATTTGTCAGAAATATGATCTATAAAATCATTGTGTCTGATCAGAAAATGTCTCCAGTTCCACTTTCCAATTATTTTGAATGGCTTTTGTATGATGATCAAAGTGTCTGTGAAATTGTGCAAGGAAATTTTCAAATTTAAAAATTTTCCCATTTATTTCCTCGAATTTTTTTAGAGAAAGTTCATGTGAAAATTGTCAGTTTTATTTGAAAATGTGTCCACTTCCTTTTTCCACTTATTTCAAATACTTTTTTTTTAATGTCTATCAATGTTTCGGTCAAATTTTCAAAGAAAACCTATTTCAATTTTTCCCATATATTTCCTCAATTTTTTAAGATGTATGTCATGTGTACATTGTCAATTTATCAGAAAATGTCTCCACTTACTTTTCCATTTTGTTTTAATTGCTTTTTTATGTCTACCAATGCATGTGTAAAATTTTTCAAGAAAATATTCCATTTTAGCATTTACCTATGTATTTCCTCAATTATATCAGAAATATGTTATATGAAAATCTTCAGATTTATGAGAAAATGTTTCCAGTAAATTTATCCATTTATTTCTAAGTATTTTTGTATGTTTACCAATGTATCAGACAAATATTGCAAGAAAATATTCCACTTATCATTTTCCCATGAGTGTCCTCAATTTTTTCAGAAATGAGGTTGATGAAAATCTTCATTATTATCAGAAAATTTCTCCACTTCATTTTTCCAGTTATTTGTAATTGTATTGTATGTTGACCAATATATCTGTAAAATTTTCAGATAAAATCTTCCATTTTATCTTTTACCCATGTATTTCCTCAATTTTGTCAGAAAGATGATTTATGAAAATATTCAATTTTATCAGAAAATGTCTCTACTTCCTTTTTCAAATTGTGTATAAATATTTTTTGCATGTCCACCAATGTGTCTGTAATATTTTCCAATAAAATCTGTAATTTTAACATTTATTCCCATGAATTTTCTCAGTTTTGTTAGAAATATATCATGTGAAAATTGTCAGTTTTATCAGAAAATATCTAGACTTCCTATTTCCAATTATTTCTCATTGTTTTTGTATGTATACCAATGTATCTGTCACATTTTCAAGAGAATATTCAATTTTAACATTTTCCCATGTATTTGCTCAATTTTGTTAAAAATATGATTTATGAAAAATCATAAGTTTTATCAGAAAATGTGTCCACCTTGTTTTTCCAATTGTTTCTAATAGTTTTTGAATGTCTACCAATTAATCTGTAAAATTTTTCAAGAAAATCTTCCATTTTTACATTTTCCGATGTATTTCCTCAGTTTTGTTCAGAATTATGTTATATGAAAATTGCCAGTTTTAACAGAAAATGTCTCCACTTCCTTTTTCCACTTATTTCTAATGCTGTTTGTATGTCTACCAATGTATCTGTATAATTTTCCAAGAAAAACTTCCATTTTAATATTTTCCCATGTATTTCCTCTTTTTTCAAAAATGTTATATGAAAAAAGTCAGTTGTATGAGAAAATGTCTCCACTTTATTTGTCCAAATATATCTAATTGCTTTTGTATGTCAACTCACATATCTCTAAAATTTTCCAAAATCTTCCATTTTTAGATTTTTCCATATATTCCCTCAAATTTGTCAGAAATATGATCTATAAAAACATTTTGTCTGATCAGAAAATGTCTCCAATTCCACTTTCCAATTATATCAAATGGTTTTTATATGTCTACCAAAGTATCTATAAAATTGTCCAAGGAAATTTTCAATTTTAAAATTTTTCCCATTTATTTCATCAATTGTTTCAGAATTAGATCATGTGAAAATTGTCAGTTTTATTTGAAAATGTGTCCATTTTCTTTTTCCACTTATTTCTAATAGTTTTTTTTTTAATGTCTATCAATTTATCGGGCAAATTTTCAAAGAAAATCTTCTATTTCAATATTTCCCATATATTTCTACACAAATATGTCATGTGTACATTGTCGATTAATCAGAAAATGTGTCCACTTACCTTTTCCATTTTGTTCTGATTGCTTTCTTATGTCTATTAATGCATGTGCAAAATTTTCCAAGAAAATTTTCCATTTTAACATTTACCTATGTATTTCCTCAATTTTTTCAGAAATATGTTATATGAAACTCTTCAGACTTATGAGAAAATGTCTCCACTACATTTATCCATTTATTTATAAATATTTTGTATGTTTAACAATGTATCTGACAAATATTGCAAGAATATCTTCCATATATCATTTTCCCATGAGTTTCCTCAATTTTTTTTAGAAATAAGGTCGATGAAAATTTCAGTATTATCAGACAATATCTCCACTTCCTTTTTCCAATTATTTCTAATGGCATTTGTATGTCGACCAATGTATCTGTAAAATTGTCAAAGAAAATCTTCCATTTTAAAGTTTTTCCTGTTTTTCCTCAATTTGGTCAGAAAACTGATTTATGAAAATCGTCAGTTTTATCAGAAAGTATTTCCACTTCTTTTTTCCAATAGTGTATAAATGGTTTTCCATGTCTACCAATGTATCTGTAACATTTTCCGTGAAAATCTTCAATTTTAACATTTATTCCCATGAATTTTCTCAGTTTTGTTGGAAATATGCCATATGAAAATTGTCAATTTTATAAGAAAATGTCTACACTTCCTTTTTCCATATCATTCTAATTGCTTTCTTATGTCTACCAATTCATCTATAAAATCTTTCAAGAAAATCTTCCATTTTAATATTTACCTATGTATTTCCTCAATTTTGTAAGAAATGTGTTATATGAAAATCTTCAGATTTTTGAGAAAATGTCTCCACTTCATTTATCCATTTATTTCTAAATGCTTTTGTGTTTACCAATCTATGTGACAAATATTGCAAGAATATCTTCCACTTATAATTTTCCCATGATATTCCTCAATTTTTTCACAAATAAGGTGTATGAAAATCTTCAGTATTATCAGAAAATGTCTCCACTTCTTTTATTCAATTATTTCTAATGGTATTTGTAAGATGGCCAATGCAATTGTAAAATTTTCAAACAAAATCTTCCATTGTAACATTGACCCACGTATTTCCTTACTTTTGTCAGAAATATGATTTATGAAAATATTCAGTTTTATCAGAAAATGCCTCCACATTGTTCTTCCAATTGTTTCTAGAAGCTTTTGTATGTCTACCAATTCATCAGTAAAATTTTTCAAGAAAATCTTCCAGGTTTTCTTGAAAAATTTTACCATGAATTTTACCTTGAATTTTACCATGTGTTTCCTCAAGTTTGTTGAGAATTACATTATATGAAAATTATCAGTTTTAACAGAAAATGTCTCCACTATCTTTTTTCCCTACATTTTTAATTGTTTTTGTATGTCTACCAACATATCTGTAACTTTTTCCATAATCTTCCATTGTGACATTTTTCCCATATATTCCCTCAAATTTTTCTGAAATACAATTTATAAAAACATTTTGTCTTATCAGAAAATGTCTTCAAATCCACTTTGTAATTATTTCTAATGGTTTTTGTATGTCTACTAATATATCTGTAAATTTGTCCAAGGAAATTTCCAAGTTTAAGTATTTTCCTAATTATTTCCTCAAGTTTTTCATAAATAGGTCATGTGAAAATTGTCGGTGTTACCGGAAAATATGTAAACTTTATTTTTCCATTTATTTCTTATAGTTTTTTTTTTAATGTCTATCAAAATGTCGGTCAAATTTTCAAAGAAAGTCTTCTCTTTCAATTTTTCCCATATATTTCTATAATTTTTTTTAGAAATATGTCATGTGTACATTGTCAATTTTTCAGAAAAATGTCTCCACTTACTTTTTCCATTTTGTTCTAATTGCTCTCTTATGTCTACCAATGCATTTGTAAAATTTTCCAAGAAAATCTTCCATTTTAACATTTGCCTATGTATTTTCTCAATTTTGCCAGAAATGTTATATGAAAATCTTCAGATTTTTGAGAAAATTGTTTCCATTTTGTTTTCCATTTAGTTCTAAATATTTTGTGTATTCACCAATATATCTGACAAATATTGCAAGAATATCTTCCATTTTTCATTTCCTATGAGTTTGCTCAATTTTTTCAGAAATAAGTTCGATGAAAATCTTCAGTATTATCAAAAAATAACTCTACTTCCTTTTTCCAGTTATTTCTAATGGCATTTATATGTTGACCAATGTCTCTTTAAAATTTTCAATGAAAATCTTCCATTTTAATATTTTCCCCATGTATTTTCTTAATTTTGTCAGAAATAAGATTTATGAAATTCTTCAGTTTTAACAGAAAATATTTCTACTTCTTTTTTTCAATAGTGTATAAATATTTTCCCATGTCCACCAATATGTCTGTAACATTTTCCAAGAAAATCTTCAATTTTAACATTTATTCCCATGAATTTTCTCAGTTTTGTTAGAAATATGTCATGTGAAAATTATCAGTGTTATAAGAAAATGTCTACATTTCCTTTTTCCATTTCGTTCTAATTTCTTTCTTATGTCTACCAATGCCTCCGTAATATTTTCCAAGAAAATCTTCCATTCTAACATTTACCTATGTATTTCCTCAAATTTGTCAGAAATATGTTATATGAAAATCTTCAGACTTATGAAAAATGTCTCTACTTCATTTATCCATTTATTTCTAAATATTTTGTATGTTTACCAATATATCTGCCAAATATTTCAAGAATATCTTCCATTTATCATTTTCCCATGAGTTTTCTCAATTTTTTTAGAAAGAAGGTGGATGAAAATGTCAGTTTTATCAGACAATACCTCCACTTCCTTTTTCCAATTATTTCTAATGGCATTTTTATGTCGAGCAATGTATCTGTAAAATTTTCAAAGAAAATCTTCCATTTTAATATTTTCCCATGTATTTCCTCAATTTTGTCAGAAATGTTATATGAAAATCTTTAATTTTATCATAAAATGTTTCCACTTCCTTTTTCCAATAGTGTATAAATGTTTTTCCCTGTACACCAATGTGTCAGTAACATTTTCCAAGAAAGACTTCAATTTTAACATTTATTCCCATGAATTTTCTCAATTTTGTTGGATATATGTCATGTGAAAATTGTCATTTTTATAAGAAATTGTCTACACTTCCTTTTTCCATTTTTATCTAATTGCTTTATTATTTCTACCAATGCATCTGTAAAATTTTCCAAAAAATCTTCCATTTTAACATTTACCTATGTATTTCCTCAATTTTGTCAGAAATGTGTTATATGAAAATCTTCAGATTTTTGAGAAAATGTCTCCACTTCATTTATCCATTTATTTCTAAATTCTTTTGTATGTTTACCAATCTATGTGACAAATATTGCAAGAATATCTTCCACTTATAATTTTCCCATGATATTCCTCAATTTTTTCACAAATAAGGTGTATGAAAATCTTCAGTATTATCAGAAAATGTGTCCATTTCCTTTATTCAATTATTTCTAATGGTATTTGTATGTCGGCCAATATAATTGTAAAATTTTCAAACAAAACCTTCCAATGTAACATTGACTCATGTATTTCCTCAATTTTGTCAGAAATATGATTTATGAAGATATTCAGTTTTATAAGAAAATGACCTCACATTCTTCTTCCAATTGTTTATAGTAGCTTTTGCATGTCTACCAATTCATCAGTAAAATTTTTCAAGAAAATCTTCCAGTTTTACATTTTCCCATGTATTTCCTGAAGTTTGTTGAGAATCACATTATATGAAAATTATCACTTTTAACAGAAAATGTCTCCACTTCCTTTTCCCACTTATTTCTAATGGGGTTGGTATGTCTACCAATGTATCTGTAAACTTTTCCAAGAAAATCTTCCATTATAATATTTTCCCATGAATCTCCTCCTTTTTTTCAAAAATGTTATATGAAAATTGTCAGTTTTATTAGAAAATGTCTCCACTATTTTTCCCTGTATTTTTACTTCATTTTGTATGTCCACCAACATATCCGTAAATTTTTCCAGAATCTTCCATTTTAACATTTTTTCCATGTATTGCATCAAATTTTTCCAAAATAGAATTTATAAAAACTTTTTGTCTTATCAGAAAATGTCTCCAAATCCACTTTGTAATTATTTCTAATGGCTTTTGTATGTCTGCTAATGTATCTGTAAAATTGTCCAAGGAAATTTCCAATTTTAAACATTTTCCTACTTATTTCCTCATTTTTTCATAAATAGGTCATGTGGAAATTGTCAGTTTTATCAGAAAATATATTCTCTTTTTTTCAACTTATTTCTTATAGTTTTTTTTTAATGTCTATGAAAATGTTGGTCAAATTTTCAAAGAAAGTCTTCTATTTCAATTTTTCCAATATATTTCCACAAAGTTTTTAGAAATATGTCATGTGTACATTGTCAATTTTTCAGAAAATTGTCTCCACTTACTTTTTCCATTTTGTTCTAATTGCTTCCTTATGTCTACCAATGCATCTGTACAATTTTCCAAGAAAATCTTTCATTTTAATATTTACCTATGTATTTCCTCACTTGTCATAAATATGTTATATGAAAATCTCAGACTTATGAGAAAATGTCTCCACTCCTTTTATCTATTTATTTCTAAATATTTTGTATGTTCACCAATGTATCCACCAAATATTTCAAGAATATCTTTCATTTATCATTTTTGCATGAGATTCCTCAATTTTTTTAGAAATAAAGTCAATGAAAATGGCATTATTATCAGACAATATCTCCACTTCCGTTTTCCAATTATTTCTAATGGGAATTTTTTGTCGAACAATATATCTGTAAAATTTTCAAATAAAATCTTCCATTTTAATGTTTTTCCCATGAATTTCCTGTGAAAATTGTCAGTTTTATTCAAAAATGTCTCCACTTACTTTTCCCCCTTATTTCTAACAGTGTTTGCATGTCTACCAATCTATCTTTAAAATTTTCCAAGAATATCTTCCATTTTAACATTTTTCCCATTTATTTCCTCAATTTTGTCAGAAATAAGTTTTATGAAATTCTTCACTCTTAAGAGAAAATGTCAAGACAACATTATTACATTTCTTTGTAATTGTTTCTCTATGTCTAACAATGCATCAGAAAAATTTTCCCAGAAAATCATCACTTTAAAATTTTTCCCCTGTATTTTTCAATTCTTTGAGAAATATGTTATGAAAATCATCAGTTTTAACAGAAAATATCTCCACTTCCTTTTTCCATTTAATTCTAAATGTTTTGTATGTTTACCAATGTATCTGAAAAATATTTCAAGATAATCTTCCACTTTAACATTTTCCCATGAATTTCCTCAATTTTTTCAGAAATAAGATAGATGAAAATCTTCAGTATTTTCAGGAAATATCTCTACTTCCTTTTTCCAGTTGTTTCTAATGGTATTTGTTTATCAACCAATGCATCTGTAAATTTTTCAAAGAAAACCTTCCATTTTAAATTTAAAAATTTAAAAAAAAATTTCCATTTATTTCCTCAATTTTTTCAGAAATAGGTCATATGAAATTGTCAGTTTTATCAAAAAATGTGTCCACTTTCTTTTACCACTAATTTCTAATAGTCTTTTAATGTCTATCAATGTATTGGTCAAATTTTCAAAGAAAATCTTCTATTTCAAATTTTCCCATATTTTTCTGCAATTTTGTTTTAGAAACTTGTCATGCCAAAATTGTCAATTTATCAGAAAATTTCTCCACTTACTTTTTCCATTTCATTCTAATTGCTTCCTTATGTCTACCAATACATCTGTAATATTTTCCAAGAAAATCTTCCATTTTAACATTTACCTATGTATTTCCTCAATTTTATCAGAAATGTCCTTTAAAAATCTTCAGATTCATGAGAAAATGTGTCCACTTCATTTATCCACTTATTTCTAAAAGTTTTTGGACGTTTCCAAATTTATCTGACAAATATTGGAAGAAAACCTTCCACTTATCATTTTCCCATGAGTTTCCTCATTTTTATAGAAATAAGGTTGATGAAAATCTTCAGTATTATCAGAAAATATCTACACTTCCTTTTCCCAATTATCTGTAATGGTATTTGTATGTTGACCAATGTATGCACAAAATTTTCAAAGGAAATCTTCCATTTTAACATTTTCCTCTGTATTTCCTCAATTTGTCAGAAATAAGATTTTTGAAAATCTTCAGTTTTTTCATTATATGTCTCCACCTTGTTTTTCCAGTTGTTTCTAATAT
This sequence comes from Apodemus sylvaticus, assembly GCF_947179515.1. Classification (NCBI taxonomy): domain Eukaryota; kingdom Metazoa; phylum Chordata; class Mammalia; order Rodentia; family Muridae; genus Apodemus; species Apodemus sylvaticus. Next base: position 83,952,828 of record NC_067495.1, on the reverse strand, counting down.
TGTTTGTATATCTACTGATTTATTTTTAAAATCACCAAGAATATCTTCCATTTTATTATTACCCCATAAATTTCCTCTGTTTTTTTCAGAAATAGTATATGAGATAATTCAGTTCTCTCAGAAGATGTCTTTACTTTGTCTTTCCAAGTATTTCTAATCATTTTTGCATGTATACCAACATATATGTAAAATTTTCCATAATCTTCCATTTTTATAATTTTTCCATAAATTTCCTCAAATTTGTGAGGAATATGATGTCTAAAAACATTTTGTCTTAACAGAAAATGTTTCCAATTTCACTTTCCAATTATTTCTAATTCTTTTTGTATGTCCATCTACCAATGTTTCTGTAAAATTCTCCAAGGAAATTTTAAATTTTAAAAAATTTCCCATTCATTTTCTCAATTTGTTCAGAAATATATCATGTGAAAATAGTCAGTTTTATCAGAAAATGTGTCCCTTTTCTTTGTCCACTTATTTCTAATAGTATTTTAAGGTCTATCAATGTATCAGTCAAAATTTCAAAGAAAATTTTCTATTTCCATTTTTCCCATATATTTCCGCAAATTTTTTTAGAAATTTGTCATGTGTACATTGTCAATTTATCAGAAAATGTCTCCACTTACTTTTTCCATTTCATTCTAATTGCTTTCTTATGTCTGCCAATGCGTCTGTAAAATTTTCCAAGAAAATCTTCTATTTTCACATTTTCTTATGTATACCCTCAATTTTGTCAGAAATATGTTATAGGAACATCTGCAGATTTAGGAGAAAATGTCTCCACATCTTTTATCCATTTATTTCTAAATGTTTTTGTATTTTTACCATTGAATCTGACAAATATTCCATAAACATCTTCCTCTTATCATTTTCCCATGAGGTTCTTCAAATTTTTCAGAAATAAGTTCGATGCAAATCTTCAGTAATATCAGAAAATATCTCCACTTCCTTTTTCTAATTATTTCTAATGGTATTTGTATGGTGACCAATGTATCTGTAAAATTTTCCAAGAAAAGCTTTGATTTTAACATTTTCCAATGTATTTTCCTCAATTTTGTCAGAAATATTATATATGAAAATGTTGACTTTTATCAGAAAATATCTCCACTTCCTTTTTCCTGTGGTGTATAAATGTTTTTGCATGTCCACCAATGTGTCTGTAAAAATTTCCAAGAAAATCTTCAATTTTAACATCTTTCCCATGAATTTTCTAAGTTTTGTTAGAAATATGTCCTGTGAAAATTGTCAGTTTTATTCAAAAATGTCTCCACTTACTTTTCCCCCTTATTTCTAGCAGTGTTTGCATGTCTACCAATGTATCTGTAAAATTTTCCAAGAATATCTTCCATTTTAACATTTTTCCCATTTATTTCCTCAATTTTGTCAGAAATAAGTTTTATGAAATTCTTCAATTTTAAGAGAAAATGTCAAGACATCATTATTCCATTTCTCTGTCATTGTTTCTCTATGTCTAACAATGTATCAGAAAAATTTTCCCAGAAAATCATCACTTTAAAATTTTCCCCTGTATTTTTCAATTCTTTGAGAAATATGTTATGAAAATCATCAGTTTTACCAGAAAATATCTCCACTTCCTTTTTCCATTTAATTCTAAATGTTTTGTATGTTTACCAATGTATCTGAAAAATATTTCAAGATAATCTTCTACTTTAACATTTTCCCATGAATTTCCTCAATTTTTTCAGAAATAAGATAGATGAAAATCTTCAGGATTTTCAGAAAATATCTCCACTTCCTTTCTCCAATTGTTTCTAATGGTATTTGTATATCGACCAATGTATCTGTAAATTTTTCAAAGAAAATCTTACATTTTATCATTTTCCCCATATATTTCCTCAATTTTTTCAGCAATATGATTTATGAAAATCTTCAGTTTTATCAGAAAATGTCTCCACATCCCTTTCTCAGTTGTGTATAAATGTTTTTGCATGTTTACCTATGTGTTTGTAAAATTTTCCAAGAAAACCTTCAATTTTAACATTTTTCCCATGAATTTTCTCAGTTTTCTTAGAAATATATCCTGTGAAATTTGACAGTTTTATAAGAAAATGCCTACACTTCCTATTTCCAAAGATTTCAAATTGCTTTTCTGTGTCTAGCAATGTATCTGTCAAATTTTTGAAGAGAATATTCAATTTTAACATTTTCCCATGTATTTCCTCAATTTTGTCACAAATTTGATTTATGAAAATCATCAGTTTTATCAGAAAATGTCTCCACATTGTTTTTCCAATTATTTCTAGTAGTTTTTATATGTCTACCAATTCATCTGTAAAATTTTTCCAGAAAATCTTCCATTTTTACATTTTCCCATGTGTTTCCTCAATTTTGTTCAGAATTAAGATATATGAATATTATCAGTTTTAACAGAAAATGTCTCCACTTCCTGTTTCGACTTATTTCTAATGTTGTTTGTATGTCTACCGATGTATCTGTAAAATTTGCCAAGAAAATCTTCCATTTTAATATTTTTCCCATGTATTTCTTCTGTTTTTTTTCAGTAATGTTCCATGAAAAAGCCAGTTTTATTAGAAAATGTCTCCACTTTCTTTTTCCAAATATTTCTAATAGTTTTTATAAGTCTACCAACATATCTGTTAAATTTTCCAAAATCTTCCATTTTAACATTTTACTCATATATTCCCTCAAATTATTCAGAAATATGATTTACAAAAATATTTTGTCTTATCAGAAAATGTATCCAATTCCACTTTCCTATTATTTCTAACGGTCTTTACATGTATACCAATGCATCTGCAAAATTGTCCAAAGAAATTTTCAATTTTAAAAATTTTCCCATTCATTTCTTCAATTTTTTCAGAAGTAGGTCATGTGAAAATTGTCAGTTTTATCATAAAATGTGTCTTTCTTTGTCCACTTATTTCTAGTAGATTTTTAATGTCTATCAAAGCATCAGTCAAATTTTTCTAGAAAATCTTCTATTTCATTGTTTCCTATATATTTCTGCATTTTTTAAAGGAATATGTCATGTGTACAATGTCAATTTATCAGAAAATGTCTCCACTTACTTTTTCCATTTCATCTAATTGCTTTCTTATGTCTACCAATGCATCTGTAAAATTTCCCAAGAAAATCTTCCATTTTAACATTTACCTATGTATTTCCTCAATTTTGTCTGAAATATGTTCAAGTAAAATCCTCAGATTTATGAGAAAATGTCTCCACTTCATTTATCCACTTATTTCTAATTTTTTATATGTTTACCAATGTATCTGACAAATATTGCAATAAAACCTTCCACTTATCATTTTCCCATGAGTTTCCTCATTTTTATAGAAATAAGGTTGATGAAAATTGTCGGTATTATCAGAAAATATCTACACTTCCTTTTTCCAATTATCTGTCATGGTATTTGTATGTCAACCAATGTATCTGTAAAATTTTCAAAGAAAAACTTCCATTTTAACATTTACCTATGTATTTCCTCAATTTTGTCAGAAATATGTTCTATTAAAATCTTCAGATTTGTGAGAAAATGTCTCCACTTCATTTATCCATTTATTTCTAATTGTTTTTGTTTGTTTGCCAATGTATCTAACAAATATTGCAAGAATATCTTCCACTCATCATTTTCCCATGAGTTTCCTAAATTTATTTCACAAATAAGGTGTATGAAAATCTTCAGTATTATCAGAAAATGTCTCCACTTCCTTTATTCAGTTATTTCTAATGGTATTTGTATGTTGACCAATGTAATTGTTAATTTATCAAATAAAATCTTCCATTGTAACATTTACCCATATATTTCCTCAATTTTCTCAGAAATATGATTTATGAAAATATTCAGTTTTATCAGAAAATGACTCCACATTGTTTTTCCAATTGTTTCTAGTAGGTTTTGTATGTCTAAAAATTCATCAGTAAAATTTTTCAAGAAAATCTTCCAGTTTTACATTTTCCCATGTATTTCCTCAAGTTTGCTGAGAATTACATTATATGAAAATTATCGGTTTTAACAGAAAATATATCCACTTCTTTTTTCCACTTTTTTTCTAATGGTGTTGGTATGTCTACCAATGTATCTGTAAAATTTTCCAAGAAAATCTTCCATTATAATATTTTTCCATGTATATCCTCAGTTTTTTCAGAAATGTTATATAAAATTATCAATTTTATTAGAAAATAGCTCTACTTTCTTTTCCCTATATTTTTAATTGTTTTTTTATGTCCACCAACATATCTGTAAATTTTTCCATAATCTTCCTTTTTAACATTTTTTCCATTTATTCCCTCAAATTTTTCCAAAATAAGATCTATAAAAACATTTTGTTTTATCAGAAAATGTCTCCAAATCCACTTTTAATTATTTCTAATCGTTTTTGTATGTCTACTAATGTATCTGTAAAACTGTCCAAGGAAATTTTCAATTTTAAAAATTTTCCTATTTATTTCCTCAATTTTTTCATAAATTGGTCACGTGAAAATTGTCATTTTTATCAGAAAATATGTCTACTTTCTTTTTCCACTTATTTCTAATAGTTTTTTAATGTCTATCAAAATATCGGTCAAATTTTCCTTGAAAATCTTCTATTTCAATTTTCCCATATATTTCCACACATTTTTAAAGAAATATGTCATGTGTACATTGTCTATTTTTCAGTAACTGTCTCCACTTTCTTTATCCATTTCATTCCAATTGCTTTCTTATGTCTACCAATGCAACTGTAAAATTTTCCAAGAAAATCTTCCATTTTCACATTTACCTATGTATTTCCTCAAGTTTATCAGAAATATGTTATTTGAAAATCTTCAGATTTTTGAGAAAATTTCTCCACTTCATTTATCCATTTAATTCTAAATGGTTTTGTATGTTTTCAAATTTATCTGAAAAAAATATTCAAGAATATCTTCCACTTATGATTTTCCCATGAGTTTCCTCAAATTTTTCAGAAATAAGGTCAATGAAAGTCTTCATTATTATCAGAAAATATCTACACTTCCTTTTTCCAATTATTTCTAAAGGAATTTTTATGTCAACAAATGCATCTATAAAATTTTCAAAGAAAATCTTCCATTTTATTTTTTCCCATGTATTTTCTCAATTTTTTCATAAATATGATATATGGAAATCTTCAGTTTTATCAGAAAATGTTTCCACTTCTTTTTTCCAATAGTGTATTAATGTTTTCTGTGTCCACCAATGTGTCTGTAATATTTTCAAAGAAAATCTTCAATTTTAACATTTATTCCCATGAATTTTTTCAGTTTTGTTAGAAATACGTCATGTGAAAATTGTCAGTGTTATAAGAAAATGTCCATACTCCCTTTCTCCATTTTGTTCTAATTGCTTTCTTATGTCTACCAATGAATCTGTAAAATTTTCCATGAAAATCTTCCATTTTAATAATTACCTATGCTTTTCCTCAATTTTGTCAGAAATAGGCTATATGAAAATCTTCAAATTCATGAGAAAATATCTCCACTTCATTTATCCACTTATTTCTAAATGTTTTTGTATGTTAACCAATGTATCTGACAAATATTGCAAGAATATCTTCCACTTAACATTTTCCCATGAGTTTCCTCATTTTTTTCAGAAATAAAGATGATGAAAATCTCCACTATCTTTATTAAATTATTTCTAATGGTATTTGTATGTCAACCAATGTAAGTGTAAAATTTTCAATTAAAATCTTCCATTTTAACATTTACCCATGTATTTCCTCAATTATACCAGAAATATGATTTATGAAAATATTCAGTTTTATCAGAAAATGACTCCACATCCTTTTTCCAGTAGTGTATAAGTGTTTTTGCTTGTCCACCAATGTGTCTGTAAAATATTCAAAGAAAATATTCAATATTAACATTTATTCCCATGAATAATTTTAGTTTTGTTAGAATTATGTCCTGTGAAAATTGTCAGCTTTATCAGAAAATGGCTACACTTCCTATGTCCAATTATTTCTCAATATTTTATATGTCTACTTATGCATCTCCAAAGTTTTTCAAAAGAATATTCAATTTTAACGTTTCCCCAAGTATTTCCTCAATTTTGTCAGAAATAAGTTATAAGAAATTCTTCATATTTATGAGAAAATATCTCCACTTTATTTATTCATTTATTTCTAAATGTTTTTGTATGTTTACCAATGTATCTGCCAAATTTGCAAAAAAAAATCTTCCACTTATCATTTTCCCAAGTTTTCTAATTTTTTTCAGAAATAATGTTGATGAAAATCTTCAGTATTATCAGAAAGTGTCTCAACTTCCTTTATTCAATTATTTCTAATGGTATTTGTATGTTGACCAATGTAACTGCAAAATTTACCCATGTATTTCCTCAATTTTGTCTGAAATATGATTTATGAAAATGTTAAGTTTTATCAGAAAATGACTCTACTTTCTATTTCCAATTGTTTCTCATTATTTTCATATGTCTACTTATGTATCTCTCAAGTTTTTCAAAAGAATTTTCAATTTTTGTATTTTCTCATTTATTTCCTCAATTTTGTCACAAATATGATTTATGAAAATAATCAGTTTTATCAGAAAATATCTCCACCTTGTTTTACCAATTCTTTCTAGTAGTTTTTAAATGTCTACCAATTCATCAGTAAAATTTTTCAAGAAAATTTTCCATTTTTACATTTTCCCAAATATTTCCTCAAGTTTGTTCAGAATTACGTTTTATGAAAATTATCAGTTTAAACAGAAAAAGTGTCCACTTCCATTTTCAACTTAGTTATCATGATGTTGGTAGGTCTACCAATGTATCAGTAAAAATATCCAAAAAAATCTTCCATTTTAATATTTTTCCCCGTGTACTTCCTCTGTGTTTTTCAGAAGTATTATATGAAAATTGTCAGTTTTACTAGAAAATGTCTCTACTTTCTTTTTTCCATATATATCTGCAATTTTTTTTAGAAATATGTATTGTCAAATTTGTCAATTCATCAGAAAATGTCTACACGTAATTTTTCCTTTGTTTTCTAGTTGCTTTCTCACGTCTACCAATGCATCTGTAAATTTTCCAAGAAAATCTTCCATTTTAACATTTACCTATGTATTACTTCAATTTTGTCAGAAATATGTTCTATTAAAATCTTCAGATTTATGAGAAAATGTCTTCACTTCATTTATCCACTTATTTCTAAATGTTTTTGTATGTTTACCTATGTATCTGACAAATATTGCAGGAAACCGTCCACTTATCATTTTTTCATGAGTTTCCTCATTTTAATAGAAATAAGGTTGATGAAAATTTTCAGTATTATCAGAAAATGTCTACACTTCCTTTTTCCAATCATCAGTAATGGTATTTGTATGTTGACCAATGTATCCGTAAAATTTTCAAATAAAATCGTCCATTTTAACATTCTTCCTTTGTATTTCCTAATTTTGCCAGGAATATGATATATGAAAAACTTCAGTTTTTTCAGAAAATGTCTCCACTTGTTTTTCCTATTGTTTATAATAGTTTTTGTATGTCTACCAATTTATCTTTAAAATCACCAGTAATTTTTCCATTTTACTATTTTACTCATGAATTTCCTCTGTTTTCTCAGAAATGTTTTATGTAAATATGTCAGTTCTATCAGAAAATGTCTCCACTTTCCATTTGCAAGTATGTCTAGTACTTTTTGTATGTCTACCAACATATGTGTAAAATTTTCCATAAACTTCCATTTTAATATTTTCCAACATACTCCCTCAATTTGTTAGAAAAATGATTTATGAAAATATTTTGTCTTATCAGAAAATATCTCCATTCCACTTTCCAATTATTTCAAATTGTCTTTGTATATCAATCAATGCATTTGTAAAATTTTCCAAGGAAATTTTCAATTTGAAAATTTTTCCCATTTATTTCCTCAATTTTTTCAGAAATAGGTCATGTGAAAATTGCCAGTTTTATCAGAAAATGTGTCCATTTTCTTTCTCCAATTATTTTTAATAGTTGTTTAATATCTATCAATGTAACAGTCAAATTTTCAAAGAAAACCTTCTAATTTAATTTTCCCATATATATCTGCAATTTTTTAGAAATATGTCATTTCAAAATTGTCGATTTTTCAGAAAATGTCTCCACTTACTTTTTCCTTTGCATTCTAGTTGCTTTTTAATTTCTACCAATGCATGTGTAAATTTTCCAAGAAAATCTTCCATTTTAACATTTACCTATTTATTTCCTCAATTTTGTCAGAAATATGTTCTATTAAAATCTTCAGATTTATGAGAAAAATGTCTTCTCTACATCTATCCACTTATTTCTAAATGTTTTTGCATGTTTACCAATGTATCTAAAAATATTGCAAGAAAACCGTCCACTTATCATTTTTTCATGAGTTTCCTCATTTTCATAGAAATAAGGTTGGTGAAAATCTTCAGAATTATCAGAAAATATCTACACTTCATTTTTACAATTACAGTAAGGTTATTTGTATGTCGACCAATATATCTGTAACATTTTCAAAGAAAATCTTCCATTTTAACATTCTTCCTTTGTATTTCCTAAATTTGCCAGGAATGTGATATTTGAGAAACTTCAGATTTTTCAGAAAATGTCTCCACCTTGATTTTCCTATTGTTTATAATAGTTTTTGTATGTCTACCAATTTATCTTTAAAATCACCAGTGATTTTTTCCATCTTTATACTTTACTCAGAAATTTCTTCTGTTTTCTCAGAAATGTTTTATGTAAATAAGTCAGTTCTATCAGAAAATGTCTCCACTTTCTTTTTGCAATATTTCTAATAGTTTGTGTATGTCTAACAACATATGTGTAAAATTTTCAAGAAATTTCCATTTTAAAAATGTCCCATATATTCCCTGAAATTTCTCAGTAAAATGATTTCTAAAAATAATTTGTCTTATCTGAAAATATCTTCAATTCCACTTTCCAATTATTTCTAATTTTCTTTTTTTATCTACCAATGCATGTGTAAAATTTTCCAAGGAAATTTTCAATTTTAAAAATATTCCGATTTACTTCCTTAAATTTTCAGAAATAGGTCAACTGAAAATTGTCAGATTTTTCAGAAAATATGCCTAATTTCTTTGCCCACTTATTTCTAATAGTTTTTTTTTTAATTTCTACCAATGTATCAGTCAAATTTTGAAAGAAAACATTCTATTTCAATTTTCCCATATGTATTTGCAATTTTTTTAGAAATATGTCATGTCAAAATTGTCAATTTATCAGAAAATGTCTCCAGTTCCTTTTTCCTTTGCATTCTAGTTGCTTTTTAATGTCTACCAATGCATCTGTAAATTTTCCAAGAAAATCTTCCATTTTAACATTTACCTAGGTATTTCCTCAATTTTGTAAGAAATATGTTCTATTAAAATCTTCAGATTTATGAGAAAATGTCTCCACTTCATTTATCTATTTATTTCTAAATGTTTTTGCATGTTTACCAATGTATCTGACAAATATTGCAAGAAAACCGTCCACTTATCATTTTTTCATGAGTTTCCTCATTTTCATAGAATAAGCTTGATGATAATCTTCAGTATTATCAGAAAATGTCTACACATTCTTTTTCCAATATCAGTCAGGTTATGTGTATGTCGACCAATATATCTGTAAAATTTTCAAAGAAAACCATCAATTTCAACATTCTTCTTTGTATTTCCTAAATTTACAAGGAACGTGATATATGAGAAACTTCAGATTTTTCAGAAAATGTCTCCACCTTGATTTTCCTATTGTTTATAATAGTTTTTGTATGTCTATCAATTTATCTTTAAAATCACCAGTGACTTTTTCCATTTTTATACTTTACTCATAAATTTCTTCTGTTTTCTCAGAAATATTTTATGTAAATAAGTCAGTTCTATCAGAAAATGTCTCCACTTTCTTTTTGCAAGTATTTCTAATAGTTTGTGTATGTCTACCAACTTATGTGTAAAATTTTCAAGAAACTTCCATTTAAAAATTTTCCCATATATTCCCTCAAATTTCTCAGTAAAATGATTTCTAAAAATAATTTGTCTTATCTGAAAATATCTTCCATTCCACTTTCCAATTATTTCAAATTTTCTTTGTATATCTATAAATGCATGTGTAAAATTTTCCAAGGAAATTTTCAATTTTAAAAATGTTCCGTTTTACTTCCCCAATTTGTTCAGAAATAGGTCAACTGAAAATTGTCAGTTTTTTCATAAAATGTGCCTAATTTATTTGCCCACTCATTTGTAATAGTCTTTTAATTTCTATGAATGTATCGGTCAAATTTTGAAAGCAAACATTCTATTTCAATTTTCCCTTATGGATCTGCAATTTTTTTAGAAATATGTCATGTCAAAATTGTCAATTTATCAGAAAATGTCTCCACTTACTTTTTCCTTTGCATTCTAGTTGCTTTTTAATGTCTACCAATGCATCTGTAAATTAACCAAGAAAATCTTCCATTTTAACATTTACCTAGGTATTTCCTCAATTTTGTAAGAAATATGTTCTATTAAAATCTTCAGATTTATGAGAAAATGTCTCCACTTCATTTATCTATTTATTTCTAAATGTTTTTGCATGTTTACCAATGTATCTGACAAATATTTCAAGAAAACTGTCGACTTATCATTTTTTCACGAGTTTCCACATTTTCATAGAAATAAGCTTGATGATAATCTGCAGTATTATCAGAAAATGTCTACACTTCCTTTTTCCAATTACAATAAGGTTATGTGTATGTCGACCAATATATCTGTAAAATTTTCAAAGAAAACATTCCATTTCAACAATCTTGCCAGGAATGTGATATATGAGAAACTTCAGATTGTTCAGAAAATGTCTCCACCTTGATTTTCCTATTGTTTATAATAGTTTTTGTATGTCTATCAATTTATCTTTAAAATCACCAGTGATTTTTTCCATTTTTATACTTTACTCATAAATTTCTTCTGTTTTCTCAGAAATGTTTTATGTAAATAAGTCAGTTCTATCAGAATATGTCTCCACTTTCTTTTTGCAAATATTTCTAATAGTTTGTGTATGTCTACCAACTTATGTGTAAAATTTTCAATAAATTTCCATTTTAAAAATTTCCCATATATTCCCTCAAATTTCTCAGTAAAATGATTTCTACAAATAATTTGTCTTATCTGAAAATATCTTCAATTCCACTTTCCAATTATTTCTAATTTTCTTTGTATATCTACAAACGCATGTGTAAAATTTTCCAAGGAAATTTTCAATTTTAAAAATATTCCGATTTACTTCCTTAAATTTTCAGAAATAGGTCAACTGAAGATTGTCAGTTTTTTTCAGAAAATGTGCCTAATTTCTTTGCCTACTTATTTCTAATAGTTTTTTAATTTCTATCAATGTATCGGTCAAATTTTGAAAGAAAACATTCTATTTCAATTTTCCCATATGGATCTGCAATTTTTTTTAGAAATATGTCATGTCAAAATTGTCAATTTATCAGAAAATGTCTGCACTGATTTTTTTCTTTGCATTCTAGTTGCTTTTTAATGTCTACCAATGCATCTGTAAATTTTCCAAGAAAATCTTCCATTTTAACATTTACCTAGGTATTTCCTCAATTTTGTCAGAAATATGTTCTATTAAAATCTTCAAATTTATGAGAAAATGTCTCCACTTCATTTATCCATTTATTTCTAAATGTTTTTGCATGTTTACCAAAGTATCTGACAAATATTGCAAGAAAACCGTCCACTTATCATTTTTTCACGAGTTTCCTCAGTTTCATAGAAATAAGGTTGATGAAAATCTTCAGTATTATCAGAAAATGTCTACACATTCTTTTTCCAATATCAGTAAGGTTATGTGTAGGTCGACCAATATATCTGTAAAGTTTTCAAAGAAAACCTTCCATTTCAACATTTTTTTCTCTGTATTTCCTAAATTTACAAGGAATGTAATATATGAGAAACTTCAGATTTTTCAGAAAATGTCTCCACCTTGATTTTCCTATTGTTTATAATAGTTTTTGTATGTCTATCAATTTATCTTTAAAATCACCAGTGATTTTTTCCATTTTTATACTTTAATCATAAATTTCTTCTGTTTTCTCAGAAATGTTTTATGTAAATAAGTCAGTTCTATCAGAGTATGTCTCCACTTTCTTCTTGCAATATTTCTAATAGTTTGTGCATGTCTACCAACATATGTGTAAAATTTTCAAGAAATTTCCATTTTAAAAATTTCCCATATATTCCCTCAAATTTCTCAGTAAAATGATTTCTAAAAATAATTTGTCTTATCTGAAAATATCTTCAATTCCACTTTCCAATTATTTCTAATTTTCATTTTTTATCTACCAATGCATCTGTAAAATTTTCCAAGGAAATTTTCAATTTTAAAAATATTCCGATTTACTTCCTTAAATTTTCAGAAATAGGTCAACTGAAAATTGTCAGTTTTTTCAGAAAATGTGCCTAATTTCTTTGCCCACTTATTTCTAATAGTTTTTTAATTTCTATCAATGTATCGGTCAAATTTTGAAAGAAAACAGTCTATTTCAATTTTCCCATATGGATCTGCAATTTTTTTTAGAAATATGTCATGTCAAAATTGTCAATTTATCAGAAAATGTCTCCACTTACTTTTTCCTTTGCATTCTAGTTGCTTTTTAATGTCTACCAATGTATCTGTAAATTTTCCAAGACAATCTTCCATTTTAACATTTACCTAGGTATTTCTTCAATTTTGTCAGAAATATGTTCTATTAAAATCTTCAGATTTATGAGAAAATGTCTCCACTTCATTTATCCATTTATTTCTAAATGTTTTTGCATGTTTACCAATGTATCTGACAAATATTGCAAGAAAACCGTCCACTTATCATTTTTTCACGAGTTTCCTCAGTTTCATAGAAATAAGGTTGATGAAAATCTTCAGTATTATCAGAAAATGTCTACGCTTCCTTTTTCCAATATCAGTAAGGTTATGTGTATGTCGACCAATATATTTGTAAAATTTTCAAAGAAAACATTCCATTTCAACATTCTTTCTCTGTATTTCCTAAATTTACAAGGAATGTGATATATGAGAAACTTCAGATTTTTCAGAAAATGTCTCCACCTTGATTTTCCTATTGTTTATAATAGATTTTGTATGTCTATCAATTTATCTTTAAAATCACCAGTGATTTTTTCCATTTTTATACTTTACTCATAAATTTCTTCTGTTTTCTCAGAAATGTTTTATGTAAATAAGTCAGTTCTATCAGAGTATGTCTCCACTTTCTTTTTGCAGTATTTCTAATAGTTTGTGCATGTCTACCAACATATGTGTAAAATTTTCAATAAATTTCCATTTTAAAATTTTCCTATATATTCCCTCAAATTTCTCAGTAAAATGATTTCTAAAAATAATTTGTCTTATCTGAAAATATCTTCAATTCCACTTTCCAATTATTTCCAATTTTCTTTTTTTATCTACCAATGCATCTGTAAAATTTTCCAAGGAAATTTTCAATTTTAAAAATATTCCGATTTACTTCCTTAAATTTTCAGAAATAGGTCAACGGAAAATTGTCAGGTTTTTCAGAAAATGTGCCTAATTTCTTTGCCCACTTATTTCTAATAGTTTTTTTTTTTAATTTCTATCAGTGTATCGGTCAAATTTTGAAAGAAAACATTCTATTTCAATTTTCCCATATGGATCTGCAATATTTTTAGAACTATGTCATGTCAAAATCGTCAATTTATCAGAAAATGTCTCCACTTTCTTTTTCCTTTGCATTCTAGTTGCTTTTTAATGTCGACCAATGCATCTGTAAATTTTCCAAGAAAATCTTCCATTTTAACATTTACCTAGGTATTTCCTCAATTTTGTAAGAAATATGCTCTATTAAAATCTTCAGATTTGTAGTAGGATCTGATGATTTTTTGGATGACTTTGGGTTGAAAGTCAATTTTATCTGATATTAAAATGGCTACTCCAGCTTGTTTCCTGAGACCATTTGCTTGTAAAATTGTCTTCCAGCCTTTTACTCTAAGGTAGTGTTTGTCTTTGACCCTTAGGTGTGTTTCCTGTAAGCAGCAAAATGTAGGGTCCTGTTTACGTATCCAGTCAGTTAGTCTATGTCTTTTTATTGGGGCATTGAGTCCATTGATGTTAAGAGATAATAAGGAATAGTGATTGTTACTTCCTGTCATTTTTGACGTTATTTTTTAAATTTGATTGCTTAACTTCTTTTGGGTTTGATGAAAGGTTACTTTCTTGCTTTTTCCAGGGTGAAGTTTCCCTCCTTGTATTGGTGTTTTCCTCCTATTATCCTTTGTAGGGCTGGGTTTGTGGATAGATATTGGGTAAACTTGGTTTTGTCATGAAATATCTTAGTTTCTCCATCTATGGTGATTGAGAGTTTTGCTGGATATAGTAGTTTTGGTTGGCATTTGTGTTCTCTTAGAGTCTGCATGAGATCTGCCCAGGACCTTCTAGCCTTCATAGTCTCAGGTGAAAAGTCTGCTGTGATTCTGATAGGTCTTCCTTTATATGTTACTTGGCTTTTTTTCTCTTACTGCCTTTAATATTCTTTCTTTGTTAGTTAAACAAAGAATTCTCACCTGAAGAACTTCGGATGGCAGAGAAGCATCTTAAAAAATGCTCAACATCATTAGTCATTAAAGAAATGCAAATCAAAACAACCCTGAGATTTCACCTTACACCAGTCAGAATGGCTAAGATTAAAAATTCAGGAGATAGCAGGTGTTAGAGAGGGTGTGAAGAAAGAGGAACACTCCTCCACTGCTGGTGGGGTTGCAAATTGGTACAACCACTCTGGAAATCAGTCTGGTGGTTCCTCCGAAAACTGGGCACCTCACTTCCAGAAGATCCTGCTATATCACTCCTGGGCATATACCCAGAGGATTCCCCACCATGTAATAAGGATACATGCTCTACTCTGTTCATAGCAGCCCTATTTATAATTGCCAGGTGTTGGGAAGAACCCAGGTATCCCTCAACAGAAGAGTGGATGCAAAAAATGTGGTATATCTACACAATGGAGTACTATTCAGCCATTAGAAAAAACGAATTCATGAAATTCTTAGGTAAATGGATGGAGCTAGAGAACATCATACTAAGTGAGGTAACCCAGACTCAAAAGATGAATCATGGTATGCACTCACTAATAAGTGGATATTAACCTAGAAACCTGGATTACCCAAAACATAATCCACACATCAAATTAGGTACAAGAAGAAAGGAAGAGTGGCCCCTTGTTCTGGAAAGACTCAATGAAGCAGTATTCAGCAAAACCAGAACGGGGAAGTGGGAAGGGGTGGGTGGGAGGACAGGGGGAGAGAAGGGGGCTTACGGGACTTTTTGGGAGTGGGGGGGCTAGGAAAGGGGAAATCATTTGAAATGTAAATAAAAAATATATCGAATAAAAAAAAGATTCAAAAAAAATCTTCAGATTTATGAGAAAATGTCTCCACTTGATTTATCCACTTATTTCTAAATGTTTTTGCATGTTTACCATTGTATCAGACAAATATTGCAAGAAAACCATCCACTTACCATTTTTTCATGAGTTTCCTCTTTTTCATAGAAATAAGGTTGATGAAAATCTTCAGTATTATCAGAAAATGTCTACACTTCCTTTTACCAATTACAGTAAGGTTATTTGTATGTCGAACAATATATCTGTAAAATTTTCAAAGAAAATCTTCCATTTTAACATTCTTCCTTTGTATTTCCTAAATTTGCCAGGAATATGATGTATGAGAAACTTCAGATTTTTCAGAAAATGTCTCCACCTTGATATTCCTATTGTTTATAAGTTTTTTTATGTCTACCAATTTATCTTTAAAATCACCAGTGATTTTTTCCATCTTTATACTTTACTCATAAATTTCTTCTGTTTTCTCAGAAATGTTTTATGCAAATAAGTCAGTTCTATCAGAAAATGTCTCCACTTTCTTTTTGCAAGTATTTCTAAGAGTTTGTGTATTTCTACCAACATATGTGTAAAATTTTCAATAAATTTCCATTTTAAAATTTTCCTGTGTATTCCCTCAATTTCTCATTAAAATGATTTCTAAAAATAATTTGTCTTATCTGAAAATATCTTCAATTCCACTTTCCAATTATTTCTAATTTTCTTTGTATATTTACCAATGCTTCTGTAAAATAGTCCATGGAAATTTTCAATTTTAAAAATGTTCTGATCTACTTCCTCAATTTTTTCAGAAGTAGGTCAACTGAAAATTGTCAGATTTTTCAGAAAACGTGCCTAATTTTTTGCCCACTTATTTCTAATAGTTTTTTAATTTCTATCAATGTATCGGTCAAATTTTGAAAGCAAACATTCTATTTCAATTTTCCCATATGGATCTGCAATTTTTTTTAGAAATATATCGTGTCAAAATTGTCAATTTATCAGAAAATATTTCCACTTAGTTTTTTCTTTGCATTCTAGTTGCTTTTTAATGTCTACCAATGCATCTGTAAATTTTCCAAAAATCTTACATTTCAACCTTTACCTAGGTATTTCCTCAATTTTGTGAGAAATATGTTCTATTAAAATCTTCAGATTTATGAGAAAATGTCTCCACTTGATTTATCCGCTTATTTCTAAATGTTTTTGCATGTTAACCAATGTATTAAATAAATATTGCAAGAAAACCGTCCACTTATCATTTTTTCACGAGTTTCTTCTTTTTCATAGAAATAAGGTTGATGAAAATCTTCAGTATTATCAGAAAATAACTACAATTCATTTTTACAATTACAGAAAGGATATTTGTATGTCGACAAATATATCTCTAACATTTTGAAAGAAAATCTTCCATTTTAACAGTCTTCCTTTGTATTTCCTAAATTTGCCAGGAATGTGATATATGAGAAACTTCAGATTTTTCAGAAAATGTCTCCACCTTGATTTTCCTATTGTTAATAATAGTTTTTGTATGTCTACCAATTTATCTTTAAAATCACCAGTGATTTTTTTCATCTTTATACTTTTCTCATAAATTTCTATTTCTGATTTCTCAGAAATGTTTTATGTAAATAAGTCAGTTCTATCAGAAAATGTCTCCACTTTCTTTTTGCAAGTATTTCTAATAGTCTGTGTATGTCTACCAACATATGTGTAAAATTTTCAATAAATTTCCATTTTAAAAATTTCCTATATATTCCCTGAAATTTCTCAGTAAAATGATTTCTAAAAATAATTTGTCTTATCTGAAAATATCTTCAATTCCACTTTCCAATTATTTCTAATTTTCTTTTTATGTCTACCAATGCATCTGTAAAATTTTCCAAGGAAATTTTCATTTTTAAAAATGTTCCGATTTACCTCCTCAAATTTTCAGAAATAGGTCAACTGAAATAGTCATTTTTTTTAAATGTGCCTAATTTTTTTGCCCACTTATTTCTAATAGTTTTTTTTTTAATTTCTATCAATGTATCGGTCAAATTTTGAAAGAAAACATTCTATTTCAATTTTCACATATGAATCTGCAATTTTTTTTAGAAATATGTCATGTCAAAATTGTCAATTTATCAGAAATTATCTCCACTTACTTTTTCCTTTGCATTCTAGTTGCTTTTTAATGTCTACCAATGCATCTGTAAATTTTACAAAAAATCTTCCATTTTAACATTTACCTGGGTATTTCCTCAATTTTGTCAGAAATATGTTCTATTAAAATCTTCAGATTTATGAGAAAATGTCTCCACTTGATTTATCCACTTATTTCTCATTTTTTTCATGTTTACCAATGCATCAGACAAATATTGCAAGAAAACTGTCCACTTATCATTTTTTCACGAGTTTCCTCTTTTTCATAGAAATAAGGTTGATGAAAATCTTCAGTATTATCAGAAAATGTCTACACTTCCTTTTTCCAGTTACAGTAAGATTATTTGTATGTCGACCAATATATCTGTAAAATTTTCAAAGAAAACCTTTCATTTTAACATTCTTCCTTTGTATTTCCTAAATTGGCCAGGAATGTGATATATGAGAAACTTCAGATTTTTCAGAAAATGTCTCCACCTTGATATTCCTATTGATTATAATAGTTTTTGTATTTCTACCAATTTATCTTTAAAATCACCATTGGTTTTTTCCATCTTTACTCATAAATTTCTTCTGTTTTCTCAGAAATATTTTATGTAAATAAGTCAGTTCTATCAGAAAATGTCTCCACTTCCTTTTTGCAAGTATTTCTAATAGTTTGTGTATGTCTAATAACATATGTGTAAAATTTTCAATAAATTTCCATTTTAAAAATTTCCCATATATATCCCTCAAATTTCTCAGTAAAACGATTTCTAAAAATAATTGGTCTTATCTGAAAATATCTTCAATTCCACTTTCCAATTATTTCTAATTTTCTTTTTATATCTACAAATGCATGTGTAAAATTTTCCAAGGAAATTTTCAATTTTCAAAATATTCCGATTTACTTCCTTAAATTTTCAGAAATAGGTCAACTGAAAATTGTCAATTTTTTCAGAAAATGTGCCTAATTTCTTTGCCCACTTTTATCTAATAGTTTTTTAATTTCTATCAATGTATCGGTCAAATTTTGAAAGAAAACATTCTATTTCAATTTTCCCATTTGGATCTGCAATTTTTTTTTAGAAATATGTCATGTCAAAATTGTCAATTTATCAGAAAATGTCTCTACTTACTTTTTCCTTTGCATTCTAGTTGCTTTTTAATGTCTACCAATGCATCTGTAAATTTTCCAAAAAATCTTCCATTTTAACATTTACCTAGGTATTTCCTCAATTTTCTCAGAAATATGTTCTATTAAAATCTTCACATTTATGAGAAAATGTCTCCACTTCATTTATCCACTTATTTCTAAATGTTTTTGCATGTTTACCAATGTATCAGGCAAACATTGCAAGAAAACTGTCCACTTATCATTTTTTCACGAGTTTCCTCTTTTTCATAGAAATAAGGTTGATGAAAATCTTCAGTATTATCAGAAAATATCTACACTTCCTTTTTACAATTACAGAAAGGTTATTTGTATGTTGACCAATGTATCTGTAACATTTTCAAAGAAAATCTTCCATTTTAACATTCTTCCTTTGTATTTCCTAAATTTGCCAGGAATGTGATATATGAGAAACTTCAGATTTTTCAGAAAATGTCTCCACCTTGATATTCCTATTATTTATAATAGTTTTTGTATGTCTACCAATTTATCTTTAAAATCACCAGTGATTTTTTCATTTTTATAATTTACTCACAAATTTTTTCTTCTGTTTTCTCAGAAATGTTTTATGTAAATAAGTCAGTTCTATCAGAAAATGTCTCCACTTTCTTTTTGCAAGTATTTCTAATAGTTTGTGTATGTCTACCAACATATTTGTAAATTTTTCAATAAATTTCCATTTTAAAAATTTCCCATATATTCTCTGAAATTTCTCAGTAAAATGATTTCTAAAAATAATTTGTCTTATCTGAAAATATCTTCAATTCCACTTTCCACTTATTTCTTATTTTCTTTTTATATCTACCAATGCATCTGTAAAATTTTCCAAGGAAATACTCAATTTTAAAAATGTTCCGATTTGCTTCCTCAAATTTTCAGAAATAGGTCAACTGAAATTGTCAGTTTTTTCAGAAAATGTGCCTAATTTCTTTGCCCACTTATTTCTAATAATTTTTTAATTTCTATCAATGTATCGGTCAAATTTTGAAAGAAAACAGTCTATTTCAATTTTCCCATATGGATCTGCAATTTTTTTTAGAAATATGTCATGTCAAAATTGTCAATTTATCAGAAAATGTCTCCACTTACTTTTTCCTTTGCATTCTAGTTGCTTTTTAATTTCTACCAATGCATCTGTAAATTTTCCAAAAAATCTTCCATTTTAACATTTACCTAGGTATTTCCTCAATTTTTTTATTCGATATAATTTATTTACATTTCAAATGATTTCCCCTTTTCTAGCCCCCCCACTCCCCGAAAGTCCGTAAGCCCCCTTCTCTTCCCCTGTCCTCCCTCCCACCCCTTCCCACTTCCCTGTTCTGGTTTTGCTGAACACTGTTTCACTGAGTCTTTCGAGAACCAGGGGCCACTCCTCCTTTCTTCTTGTATCTCATTTGATGTGTGGATTATGTTTTGGGTATTCCAGTTTTCTAGGTTAATAACCACTTATTAGTGAGTGCATAGCATGATTCACCTTTTGAGTCTGGGTTACCTCACTTAGTACAATGTTCTCTAGCTTCATCCATTTGCTTAAGAATTTCATGAATTCATTGTTTCTAATGGCTGAATAGTACTCCATTGTGTAGATATACCACATTTTTTGCATCCACTCTTCTGTTGAGGGATACCTGGGTTCTTTCCAGCATCTGGCAATTATAAATAGGGCTGCTATGAACATAGTAGAGCATGTATCCTTATTACATGGTGGGGAATCCTCTGGATATATGCCCAGGAGTGGTATAGCAGGATCTTCTGGAAGTGAGGTGCCCAGTTTTCGGAGGAACCGCCAGACTGATTTCCAGAGTGGTTGTACCAATTTGCAACCCCACCAGCAGTGGAGGAGTGTTCCTCTTTCTCCACACCCTCTCCAACACCTGCTGTCTCCTGAATTTTTAATCTTAGCATTCTGACTGGTGTAAGATGAAATCTTAGGGTTGTTTTGATTTGCATTTCCCTAATGACTAATGAAGTTGAGCATTTTTTAAGATGCTTCTCCGCCATCCGAAGTTCTTCAGGTGAGAATTCTTTGTTTAACTCTGTACCCCATTTTTTAATAGGGTTGTTCAGTTTTCTGGAGTCTAACTTCTAGAGTTCTTTATATATATTGGATATTAGCCCTCTATCTGATGTAGGATTGGTGAAGATCTTTTCCCAATTTGTTGGTTGCCGATCTGTCCTCTTGATGGTGTCCTTTGCTTTACAGAAACTCTGTAACCTTATGAGGTCCCATTTGTCAATTCTGGCTCTCAGAGCATACGCTATTGGTGTTCTGTTCAGAAACTTTCTCCCTGTACCGATGTCCTCAAGGGTCTTCCCCAGTTTCTTTTCTATTAGCTTCAGAGTTGTCTGGCTTTATGTGGAGGTCCTTGATCCATTTGGATTTGAGCTTAGTACAAGGAGACAAGGATGGATCAATTCGCATTCTTCTGCATGCTGACCTCCAGTTGAACCAGCACCATTTGTTGAAAAGGCTATCTTTTTTCCACTGGATGTTTTCAGCCTCTTTGTCGAGGATCAAGTGGCCATAGGTGTGTGGGTTCATTTCTGGATCTTCAATCCTGTTCCATTGATCCTCCTGCCTGTCACTGTACCAATACCATGCAGTTTTTAACACTATTGCTCTGTAGTATTGCTTGAGGTCAGGGATACTGATTCCCCCAGATTTTCTTTTGTTGCTGAGAATAGTTTTAGCTATCCTGGGTTTTTTGTTGTTCCAGATGAATTTGATAATTGCTCTTTCTAACTCTGTGAGCAATTGAGTTGGGATTTTGATGGGTATTGCATTGAAACTGTATATTGCTTTTGGCAAAATGGCCATTTTAACTATATTGATTCTACCGATCCATGAGCATGGGAGGTTTTCCCATTTTTTGAGGTCTTCTTCCATTTCCTTCTTCAGAGTCTTGAAGATCTTGTCACACAGATCTTTCACATGTTTGGTAAGAGTCACCCCCAAGATACTTTATACTGTTTGTGGCTATTGTGAAGGGGGTCATTTCCCTAATTTCTTTCTCAGGCTGCTTATCCTTTGAGTATAGGAAGGCCACTGATTTGCTTGAATTGATTTTATAACCTGCCACTTTGCTGAAGTTGTTTATCAGCTGAAGGAGCTCTCTAGTGGAGTTTTTTGGGTCACTTAGGTAGACTATCATGTCGTCTGCAAATAATGATAGTTTGACTTCTTCCTTTCCAATTTGTATCCCTTTGACCTCCTTATGTTGTCGAATTGCCCGAGCTAGTACCTCAAGTACAATATTGAAAAGATAAGGAGAAAGGGGGCAGCCTTGTCTGGTCCCTGATTTCAGTGGAATTGCTTCAAGTTTCTCTCCATTTAGTTTGATGCTGGCTTCCGGTTTGCTGTATATTGCTTTTACTATGTTTAGGCATGGGCCTTGAATTCCTGTTCTCTCCAAGACTTTAAGCATGGAAGGATGCTGAATTTTGTCAAATGCTTTTTCAGCATCCAATGAAATGACCATGTGGTTTTGTTCTTTGAGTTTGTTTATGTAGTGGATTGTATTGATGGATTTCCGTATATTGAACCAACCCTGCATTCCCGGGATAAAGCCTACATGATCATGGTAGATGATCGTTTTGATGTGTTCTTGGATTCGGTTGGCAAGAATTTTATTGAGTATTTTTGCATCGATGTTCATAAGGGAAATTGGTCTGAAGTTCTCTTTCTTTGTTGGATCTTTGTGTGGCTTTGGTATCAGCGTAATTGTGGCTTCGTAGAAGGAATTGGGTAGTGTTCCTTCTGTTTCTATTTTGTGGAATAGTTTGAAGAGTATTGGTGTTAACTCTTCTTTGAAGGTCTGGTAGAATTCTGCACTGAAACCATCTGGTCCTGTGCTTTTTTTGGTTGGAAGACTTTCTATGACTCCTTCTATTTCTTTAGGCTTTATGGGACTGTGTAGATGGTCTAGTTGGTCCTGATTTAATTTTGGTATTTGGTATCTGTCAAGGAAATTTTCTATTTCCTCCAGATTCTCCAGTTGTGTTGAGTACAGGCTCTTGTAGTAGGATCTGATGATTTTTTTGGATTTCCTCAGTTTCCGTTGTTATATCTCCCTTTTCATTTCTAAGTTTGTTAATTTGGATACTTTCTCTGTGCCCTTTGGTCAGTCTGGCTAAGGGTTTATCTATCTTGTTGATTTTCTCAAAGAACCAGCTCCTGGTTTTGTTGATTCTTTGTATGGTCCTCTTTGTTTCTACTTGATTGATTTCAGCCCTGAGTTTGATGATTTCCTGCCTTCTACTCCTCCTGGGTGAAATAGCTTGTTTTTGTTCTAGGGCTTTCAGGTGTGTCATTAAGCTGGTAATGTATGCTCTCTCCATTTTCTTTTTGGAGGCACTCAGGGCTATGAGTTTTCCTCTTAGCACTGCTTTCATTGTGTCCCATAGATTTGGGTATGTTGTGTTTTCATTTTCATTGTGTTCTAAAAAGTCTTTAATTTCTTTCTTTATTTCTTCCTTGACCAAGGTATCATTGAGTAGAGTATTGTTCAATATCCACGTGTATGTGGGTTTTCTGTTGTTTTTGTTGCTATTGAAGACCACTTTTAGTCCATAGTGGTCAGATAGGTGGCATGGGATTAGTTCGATCTTCTTATATTTGTTGAGGTCTGTCTTGTGACCAATTATATGGTCGATTTTGGAGAAGGTACCATGAGGTGCCGAAAAAAAGGTATATTCTTTTTTTTAGGACAGAATGTTCTATATATATCTGTTAAATCTAATTGGTCCAAAGCTTCAATTAGTTTCATTGTGTCCTTGTTTAGTTTCTGTTTTCCTGATCAGTCCATTGAGGAAAGTGCAGTGTTGAAGTCACCCACAATTATTGTGTTAGGTGCAATGTGTGCTTTGAGTTTTAATAAAGTTTCTTTTATGAAAGATGTTGCCCTTGCATTTGGGGCATAGATGTTCAGGATTGAGAGTTCTTCTTGTTGTATTTTTCCTTTGACCAGCAAGAAGTGTCCCTCAGAGTCTCTTTTGATGACTTTGGGTTGAAAGTCAATTTTATCTGATATTAAAATGGCTACTCCAGCTTGTTTCCTGAGACCATTTGCTTGTAAAATTGTCTTCCAGCCTTTTACTCTAAGGTAATGTTTGTCTTTGACCCTGAGGTGTGTTTCCTGTAAGCAGCAAAATGTAGGGTCCTGTTTACGTATCCAGTCAGTTAGTCTGTGTCTTTTTATTGGGGCATTAAGTACATTGATGTTAAGAGATATTAAGGAATAATGATTGTTACTTCCTATCATTTTTGACGTTATTTTTTAAATTTGAGTGCTTAACTTCTTTTGGGTTTGTGGAAAGGTTACTATCTTGCTTTTTCCAGGGTGAAGTTTCCCTCCTTGTATTGGTGTTGTCCTCCTATTATCCTTTTTAGGGCTGGGTTTGTGGATAGATATTGGGTAAACTTGGTTTCAGAAATATGTTCTATTAAAATCTTCAGATTTATGAGAAAATGTCTCCACTTGATTTATCCACTTATTTCTCAATTTTTTTCATGTTTACCAATGTATCAGACAAATATTGCAAGAAAACTGTCCACTTATCATTTTTTCACGAGTTTCCTCTTTTTCATAGGAATAAGGTTGATGAAAATCTTCAGTATTATCAGAAAATGTCTACACTTCCTTTTTCTAGTTACAGTAAGATTATTTGTATGTCGACCAATATATCTGTAAAATTTTCAAAGAAAACCTTCCATTTTAACATTCTTCCTTTGTATTTCCTAAATTTGCCAGGAATGTGACATATGAGAAACTTCAGATTTTTCAGAAAATGTCTCCACCTTGATTTTCCTATTGTTTATAATAGTTTTTGTATGTCTACCAATTTATCTTTAAAATCACCAGTGATTTTTTCCATCTTTATACTTTACTCAGAAATTTCTTCTGTTTTCTCAGAAATGTTTTATGTAAATAAGTCAGTTCTATCAGAAAATGTCTCCACTTCCTTTTTGGAAGTATTTCTAACAGTTTGTGTATGTCTACCAACATATGTGTAAAATTTTCAATTAATTTCCATTTTAAAAATTTCCCATATATTCCCTCAAATTTCTCAGTAAAATGATTTCTTAAAATAATTTGTCTTATTTGAAAATATCTTCAACTTTCCAATTATTTCTAATTTTCTTTTTATATCTACCAGTGCATCTGTAAAATTTTCCAAGGAAATTTTCAATTTTAAAAATGTTCTGATTTACTTCTTCAAATTTTCAGAAATAGGTCAACTGAAAATTGTTAGTTTTTTCAGAAAATGTGCCTAATTTCTTTGCCCACTTATTTCTAATAGTTTTTTAATTTCTATCAATGTATCGGTCAAATTTTGAAAGAAAACATTCTATTTCAATTTTCCCATATGGATCTGCAATTTTTTTTATAAATATGTCATGTCAAAATTGTCAATTTATCAGAAAATGTCTCTACTTACTTTTTCCTTTGCATTCTAGTTGCTTTTTAATGTCTGCCAATGCATCTGTAAATATTCCAAGAAAATCTTCCATTTTAACATTTACCTAGGTATTTCCTCAATTTTGTCAGAAATATGTTCTATTAAAATCTTCAGATTTATGAGAAAATGTCTCCACTTCATTTATACACTTATTTCTAAATGTTTTTGCATGTTTACCAATGTATCTGACAAATATTGGAAGAAAACGGTCCACTTATCCTTTTTTCACGAGTTTCCCCATTTTCATAGATATAAAGTTGACGAAAATCTTCTGTGTTATCAGAAAATGTCTACACTTCCTTTTTCCAATTACAGTAAGTTTATTTGTATGTCGACCAATATATCTGTAAAATTTGAAAGAAAATCTTCCATTTTAACATTCTTCCATTGTATTTCCTAAATTTGCCAGGAAAGTGATATATTAGAAACTTCAGATTTTTCAGAAAGTGTCTCCACCTTGAGTATCCTATTGTTTATAATAGTTTTTGTATGTCTACCTATTTATTTTTCAAATCACCAGTGACTTTTTTCCATCTTTATACTTTACTCATAAATTTCTTCTGTTTTCTCAGAAATGTTTTATGTAAATAAGTCAGTTCTATCAGAAAATGTCTCCACTTTCTTTTTGCAAGTATTTCTAATAGTTTGTGTATGTCTACCAACATATGTGTAAAATTTTCAATAAATTTCCATTTTAAAATTTTCCTATTTATTCCCTCAAGTTTCTCAGTAAAATGATTTCTAAAAATAATTTGTCTTATCTGAAAATATATTCAATTCCACTTTCCAACTATTTCTAATTTTCTTTTTATATCTACCAATGCATCTGTAAAATAGTCCATGGAAATATTCAATTTTAAAAATGTTCCGATTTACTTCCTCAATTTTTTCAGAAATAGGTCAACTGAAAATTGTCAGTTTTTTCAGAAAATGTGCCTTATTTCTTTGCCCACTTATTTCTAATAGTTTTTTAATTTCTATCAATGTATCTGTCAAATTTTGAAAGAAAACATTCTATTTCAATTTTCATATATGGATCTGCAGTTTTTTAAAGAAATATGTCATGTCAAAATTGTCAATTTATCAGAAAATGTCTCCAGTTCCTTTTTCCTTTGCATTCTAGTTGCTTTTTAATGTCTACCAATGCATCTGTAAATTTTCCATGAAAATCTTCCATTTTAACATTTACCTAGGTATTTCCTCAATTTTGTCAGAAATATGTTCTATTAATATCTTCAGATTTATGAGAAAATGTCTCTACTTCATTTATACACTTATTTCTAAATATTTTTGCACGTTTACCAGTGTATCTGACAAATATTGGAAGAAAATGGTCCACTTATCATTTTTTCATGAGTTTCCTCATTTTCATAGATATAAAGTTGATGAAAATATTCTGTATTATCAGAAAATGTCTACACTTCCTTTTTCCAATATCAGTAAGGTTATTGTTTTTCGACCAATATATGTGTAAAAATTTCAAAGAAATTCTTCCATTTTAACATTGTTCCTTTGTATTTCCTAAATTTGCCAGGAATGTGATATATTAGAAACTTCAGATTTTTCAGAAAATGTCTCCATTTTGATGTTCCTATTGTTTATAATAGTTTTTGGATGTCTACCAATTTATCTTCATAATCACCTTTTTCCAATATCAGTAAGGTTATTGTTTTTCGACCAATATATGTGTAAAATTTTCAAAGAAATTCTTCCATTTTAACATTGTTCCTTTGTATTTCCTAAATTTGCCAGGAATGTGATATATTAGAAACTTCAGATTTTTCAGAAAATGTCTCCATTTTGATGTTCCTATTGTTTATAATAGTTTTTGTATGTCTACCAATTTATCTTCATAATCACCAGTGATTTTTTTTCCATCTTTATACTTTACTCATAAATTTCTTCTGTTTTCTCAGAAATGTTTTATGTAAATAAGTCAGTTCTATCAGAAAATGTCTCTACTTTCTTTTTGCAAGTATTTCTAATAGTTTGTGTATGTCTACCAACATATGTGTAAAATTTTCAATAAATTTCCATTTTGAAAATTTCCCATATATTCCCTCAAATTTCTCAGTAAAATGATTTCTAAAAATAATTGGTATTATCTGAAAATATCTTCAATTCCACTTTCCAATTATTTCTAATTTTCTTTTTATATCTACCAATGCAACTGTAAAATTTTCCAAGGAAATTTTCAATTTTCAAAATGTTCCGATTTACTTCCTCAAATTTTCAGAAATAGGTCAACTGAAAATTGTCAGTTTTTTCAGAAAATGTGCCTAATTTCTTTGCCCACTTATTTCTAATAGTTTTTTTAATTTCTATCAATGTATCGGTCAAATTTTGAAAGAAAACATTCTATTTCAATTTTCCCATATGGATCTGCAATTTTTTTTATAAATATGTCATGTCAAAATTGTCAATTTATCAGAAAATGTCTCCACTTACTTTTTCCTTTGCGTTCTAGTTGCTTTTTAATGTCTACCAATGCATCTGTAAATATTCCAAGAAAATCTTCCATTTTAACATTTACCAAGGTATTTCCTCAATTTTGTCAGAAATATGTTCTATTAAAATCTTCAGATTTATGAGAAAATGTCTCCACTTCATTTATCCATTTATTTCTAAATGCTTTTGCATGTTTACCAATGTATCTGACAAATATTGGAAGAAAACTGCCCACTTATCATTTTTCACTAGTTTCCCCATTTTCATAGATATAAAGTTGATGAAAATCTTCTGTATTATCAGAAAATGTCTACACTTCCTTTTTCCAATATCAGTAAGGTTATTTGTATGTCGGCCAATATATCTGTAAAATTTTCAAAGAAAGTCTTCCATTTTAACATTCTTCCTTTGTATTTCCTAAATTTGCCAGGAAAGTTATATATTAGAAACTTCAGATTTTTCAGAAAATGTCTCCACCTTGATTTTCCTATTGTTTAGAATAGTTTTTGCATGTCTACCAATTTATCTTTCAAATCACCAGTGATTTTTTTCCATCTTTATACTTTACTCATAAATTTCTTCTGTTTTCTCAGAAATGTTTTATGTAAATAAGTCAGTTCTATCAGAAAATGTCTCCACTTCCTTTTTACAAGTATTTCTAATAGTTTGTGTATGTCTACCAACATATGTGTAAAATTTTCAATAAATTTCCATTTTAAAAATGTCCCATATATTCCCTCAAATTTCTCAGTAAAATGATTTCTAAAAATAATTGGTCTTATCTGAAAATATCTTCAATTCCACTTTCCAATTATTTCTAATTTTCTTTTTATATCTACCAATGTATCTGTAAAATTTTCCAAGGAAATTTTCAATTTTAAAAATGTTCCGATTTACTTCCTCAAATTTTCAGAAATATGTCAACTGAAAATTGTCAGTTTTTTCAGAAAATGTGCTTAAACTCTTTGCCCACTTATTTGTAATAGTTTTTTAATTTCTATCAATGTATCAGTCCAATTTTGAAAGAAAACATTCTATTTCAATTTTCCTATATGGAGCTGCAATTTTTTAAAGAAATATGTCATGTCAAAATTGTCAATTTATCAGAAAATGTCTTCACTTACTTTT
This sequence comes from Apodemus sylvaticus, assembly GCF_947179515.1. Taxonomy (NCBI): domain Eukaryota; kingdom Metazoa; phylum Chordata; class Mammalia; order Rodentia; family Muridae; genus Apodemus; species Apodemus sylvaticus. The sequence continues at coordinate 83,924,157 of NC_067495.1, read as the reverse complement.
TCCTTTGCATTCTCGTTGCTTTTTAATGTCTACCAGCGAATCTGTAAATATTCCAAGAAAATCTTCCATTTTAACATTTACCTAGGTATTTCCTCAATTTTGTCAGAAATATGATCTATTAAAATCTTCGGACTTATGAGAAAATGTCTCCACTTCATTTATACACTTATTTCTAAATGTTTTTGCATGTTTACCAATGTATCTGACAAATATTGGAAGAAAACGGTCCACTTATCATTTTTTCACGAGTTTCCCCATTTTCATACATATAAAGTTGATGAAAATCTTCTGTATTATCAGAAAATGTCAGAGGGCTAATATCCAATATATATAAAGAACTCAAGAAGTTAGACTCTAGAAAACCGAACAACCCTATTTAAAAATGGGGTACAGAGTTAAACAAAGAATTCTCACCTGAAGAACTTCGGATGGCGGAGAAGCATCTTAAAAAATTCTGTTCTGTTGAGGGATACCTGGGTTCTTTCCAGCATCTGGCAATTATAAATAGGGCTGAAAAAAAATTCTCAACTTCATTAGTCATTAGAGAAATGCAAATTAAAACAACCCTGAGATTTCATCTTACACCAGTCAGAATGGCTAAGATTAAAAATTCAGGAGACAGCAGGTGTTGGAGAGGGTGTGGAGAAAGAGGAAGACTCCTCCTCTGCTGGTGGGGTTGCAAATTGGTACAACCACTCTGGAAATCAGTCTGGCGGTTCCTCCAAAAACTGGGCACCTCACTTCCAGAAGATCCTGGTATACCACTCCTGGGCATATACCCAGAGGATTCCCCACCATGTAATAAGGATACATGCTCTACTATGTTCATAGCAGCCCTATTTATAATTGCCAGATGCTGGAAAGAACCCAGGTATCCCTCAACAGAAGAGTGGATGCAAAAAATGTGGTATATCTACACAATGGAGTACTATTCAGCCATTAGAAACAATGAATTCATGAATTCTTAGGCAAATGGATGGAGCTAGAGAACATCATACTAAGTGAGGTAACCCAGACTCAAAACGTGAATCATGATACACACTCACTAATAAGTGGATATTAACCTAGAAAACTTGAATACCCAAAACATAATCCACACATCAAATGAGGTACAAGAAGAAAGGACCAGTGGCCCCTGGTTCTGGAAAGACTCAGTGAAGCAGTATTCGACAAAACCAGAACGGGGAATTGGGAAGGGGTGGGTTGGAGGACAGGGGAAGAGAAGGGGGCTTACGGGACTTTCAGGGAGTGGGGGGCTAGAAAAGGGGATATCATTTGAAATATAAATAAATTATATCGAGTAAAAAAATTTAAAAAAAAAAAAGAAAATGTCTACACTTCCTTTTTCCAATTAAAGTAAGGTTATTGTTTGTCGACCAATATATCTGTAAAATTTTCAAAGAAAGTCTTCCATTTTAACATTCTTCCTTTGTATTTCCTAAATTTGCCAAGAATGTGATATATTAGAAACTTCAGATTTTTCATAAAATGTCTCCACCTTGATTTTCCTATTGTTTATAATAGTTTTTGTATGTCTACCAATTTATCTTTAAAATCACCAGTGATTTTTCCATCTTTATACTTTACTCATAAATTTCTTCTGTTTTCTCAGAAATGTTTTATGTAAATAAGTCAGGTCTATCAGAAAATGTCTCCACTTTCTTTTTGCAAGTATTTCTAAGAGTTTGTGTATTTCTACCAACATATGTGTAAAATTTTCAATAAATTTCCATTTTAAAATTTTCCCATATATTCCCTCAATTTCTCATTAAAATGATATCTAAAAATAATTTGTCTTATCTGAAAATATCTTCAATGCCACTTTCCAATTATTTCTAATTTTTTTGCATATCTACCAATACATCTGTAAAATAGTCCATGGAAATTTTCAATTTAAAAAATGTTCCGATTTACTTCCTCAAGTTTTTCAGAAGTAGGTCAACTGAAAATTGTCAGTTTTTTTCAGAAAATGTGCCTAATTTTTTGCCCACTTATTCCTAATTGTTTTTTAATTTCTATCAATGTATCGGTCAAATTTCGAAAGAAAACATTCTATTTCAATTTTCCCATATGGATCTGCAATTTTTTTTAGAAATATATCATGTCAAAACTGTCAATTTATCAGAAAATGTCTCCACTTACTTTTTTCTTTGCATTCTAGTTGCTTTTTAATGTCTAACAATGCATCTGTAAATTTTCCAAAAAATCTTACATTTTAACCTTTACCTAGGTATTTCCTCAATTTTGTCAGAAATATGTTCTATTAAAATCTTCAGATTTATGAGAAAATGTCTCCACTTGATTTATCTGCTTATTTCTAAATGTTTTTGCATGTTTACCAATGTATCAGACAATATTGTAAGAAAACCGTCCACTTATCATTTTTTCATGAGTTTCCTCTTTTTCATAGAAATAAGGTTGATGAAAATCTTCAGTATTATCAGAAAATATCTACACTTCCTTTTTCCAATTACAGTAAAGTTATGTGTATGTCGACCAATATATCTGTAAAATTTTCAAAGAAAATCTTCCATTTTAACATTCTTCCTTTGTATTTCCTAAATTTGCCAGGAATATCATATATGAGAAATTTCAGATTTTTCAGAAAATGTCTCAACCTTGATTTTCCTGTTGTTTATAATAGTTTTTGTATGTCTACCAATTTATCTTTAAAATGACTAGTGATTTTTTTTTCCATTTTCATACTTTACTCATAAATTTCTTCTGTTTTCTCAGAAAAGTTTTATGTAAATAAGTCAGTTCTATCAGAAAATGTCTCTACTTTCTTTTTGCAAGTATTTCTAATAGTTTATGTATGTCTACCAACATATGTGTAAAATTTTCAATAAATTTCCATTTTAAAAATTTCCCATATATTCCCTCAAATTTCTCAGTAAAATGATTTCTAAAAATAATTTGTCTTATCTGAAAATATCTTCAATTCCACTTTCCAATTATTTCTAATTTTCTTTGTATATCTACCAATGCATCTGTAAAATTTTCCAAGGAAATTTTCAATTTTAAAAATTTTCCGATTTACTTCCTCATTTTTTCAGAAATAGGTCAACTGAAAATTGTCAGTTTTATCAGAAAATGTGCCTAATTTCTTTGCCCACTTATATATAATAGTTTTTTTAATTTCTATCAATGTATTGGTCAAATTTTGAAAGGAAACATTCTATTTCAATTTACCCATATGGATCTGCAATTTTTTTAGAAATATGTCATGTCAAAATTGTCAATTTATCAGAAAATGTCTCCACTTACTTTTTCCTTTGCATTCTACTTGCTTTTTAATGTCTACCAATGCATCTATAAATTTTCCAAGATAATCTTCCATTTTAACATTTACCTAGGTATTTCCTCAATTTTGTCAGAAATATGTTCTATTAAAATCTTCAGATTTATGAGAAAATGCGTCCACTTCATGTATCCTCTTACTTCTAAATGTTTTTGCATGTTTACTAATGTATCTGACAAATATTGCAAGAAAACCATCCACTTATCATTTTTTCACGAGTTTCCTCATTTTCATAGAAATAAGGTTGATGAAAATCTTCAGTATTATCAGAAAATGTCTATACTTACTTTTTCCAATATCAGTAAGGTTATTTGTATGTCGACCAATGTATCTGTAAAATTTTCAAAGAAAATCTTCCATTTTGACATTCTTCCTTTTTATTTCCTAATTTTGCCAGGAATGTGATATATGAGAAACTTCAGATTTTTCAGAAAATGTCTCCACCTTGTTTTCCCTATTGTTTATAATAGTTTTTGTATGTCTACCAATTTATCTTTAAAATCACCAGTGATTTTTCCATTTTTATCCTTTACTCCTAAATTTCTTCTGTTATCTCAGAAATGTTTTATGTAAATAAGTCAGTTCTATCAGAAAATATCTCCACTTTCTTTTTGCAAATATTTCTAATAGTTTGTGTATGTCTACCAACATATGTGTAAAATTTTCAATAGATTTGCATTTTAAAATTTCCCATATATTCCCTCAAATTTCTCAGTAAAATGATTTCTAAAAATAATTTGTCTTATATGAAAATAACTTCAATTCCACTTTCCAATTATTTCTAATTATCTTTGTATATCTACCAATGCATCTGTAAAATTTTCCAAGGAAATTTTCAATTTTAAAAATTTTCCGACTTACTTCCTCAATTTTTTCAGATATAGGTCAACTGAAAATGGTCAGTATTTTCGAAAATGTGCCTAATTTCTTTGCCTACTTATTTCTAATAGTTTTTTAATTTATATCAATGTATCTGTCAAATTTTGAAAGAAAACATTCTATTTCTATTTTCCCATATGGATCTGCAATTTTTTTTAGAAATATGTCATGTCAAAATTGTCAATTTATCAGAAAATGTCTCCACTTACTTTTTCCTTTGCATTCTAGTTGCTTTTTAATGTCTACCAATGCATCTGTAAATTTTCCTAGAAAATCTTCCATTTTAATATTTACCTAGGTATTTCCTCAATTTTATCAGAAATATGTTCTATTAAAATTTTCAGATTTATGAGAAAATGTCTCCACTTCATTTATCCACTTTTTTCTTAATGTTTTTGCATGTTTACCAATATATCTGACAAATGTTGCAAGAGAACCCTCCACTTATCACTTTTTCACGAGTTTCCTCATTTTCATAGAAATAAGGTTGATGAAAGTCTTCAGTATTATCAGAGAATGTCTACACTTCCTTTTTCCAATATCAGTAAGTTTATTTGTATGTCGACCAATGTATCTGTAAAATTTTCAAAGAAAATCTACCATTTTAACATACTTCCTTATTATTTCCTAAATTTGCCAGGAATGTGATATATGAGAAACTATAGATTTTTCCGAAAATGTCTCCACCTTGTTTTTCCTATTGTTTATAATAGTTTTTGTATGTCTACCAATCTATCTTTAAAATCACCAGTGATTTTTTCATTTTTATACTTTATTCATAAATTACTTCTGTTTTCTCAGAAAAGTTTTATGTAAAAAGTCAGTTCTATCAGAAAATATCTCCACCTTCTTTGTCCAAGTATTTCTAATAGTTTGTGTATGTTTACCAACATATTTGTAAAATTTTCAATAAATTTACTTTTTAAAATTTTCGCATATATTCCCATCAAATTTCTCAGTAAAATGAGTTCTAATAATAATTTGTCTTATCTGAAAATATCTTCTATTCCACTTTCCAATTATTTCTAATTTTCTTTGTATATCTACCAATGCATCTGTAAAATTTTCCAAGGAAATTTTCAATTTTAAAAATGTTCCGATTTACTTCCTCAATTTTTTCAGAAATAGATCAACTGAAAATTGTCAGTTTTTTCAGAAAATGTACCTAAATTCTTTGCCCACGTATTTCTAATAGTTTTTTTAATTTCTATCAATGTATTGGTCAAATTTTGAAAGAAAACATTCTATTTCAATTTTCCCATATGGATCTGCAATTTTTTTAAGAAATATGTCATGTCAAAATTGTCCATTTATCAGAAAATGTCTCTACTTACTTTTTCCTTTGCATTCTACTTGCTTTTTAATGTCTACCAATGCATCTGTAAATTTTCCAAGAAAATTTTCCATTTTAACATTTACCTAGGTATTTCCTCAATTTTGTCAGAAATATATTCTATTAAAATCTTCAGATTTATGAGAAAATGTCTCCACTTCACTTATCCACTTATTTCTTAATGTTTTTGCAAGTTTACCAATGTATCTGACAAATATTGCAAGAAAACTCTCCACTTATCATTTTTTCACGAGTTTTCCTCATTTTCATAGAAATAAGGTTGATGAAAATTTTCAGTATTATCAGAGAATGTCTACACTTCCTTTTTCCAATATCAGTAAGTTTATTTGAATGTCGACCAATGTATCTGTAAAATTTTCAATGAAAATCTTCCATTTTAACATTCTTCCTTTTATTTCCTAAATTTGCCAGGAATGTGATATATGAGAAACTTCAGATTTTTCAGAAAATGTCTCCACCTTGTTTTCCCTATTGTTTATAATAGTTTTTGTATGTCTACCAATTTATCTTTAAAATCACCAGTGATTTTTCCATTTTTATACTTTACTCATAAATTTCTTCTGTTATCTCAAAAATGTTTTATGTAAATATGTCAGTTCTATCAGAAAATATCTCCACTTTATTTTTGCAAGTATTTCTAATAGTTTTTTATGTCTACCGACATATGTGTAAATTTTTCAATAAATTTCCATTTTAAAATTTTCCCATATATTCCCTCAAATTTCTCAGTAAAATGATTTCTAAAAATAATTTGTCTTAACTGAAAATAACTGCAATTCCACTTTCCAATTATTTCTAATTTTCTTTGTATATCTACCAATGCATCTGTAAAATTTTCCAAGGAAATTTTCAATTTTAAAAATGTTCCGATTTACTTCCTCAATTTTTTCAGAAATAGTTCAACTGAAAATTGTCAGTTTTTTCAAAAAATGTGCCTACTTTCTTTGCCCACTTATTTCTAATAGTTTTTTTAATTTCTATCAATGTATCGGTCAAATTTTGAAAGAAAACATTCTATTTCAATTTTGCCATATGGACCTACAATTTTTTTAGAAATATGTCATGTCAAAATTGTGAATTTATCAGAAAATGTCTCCACTTAATTTTTCCTTTGCATTCTAGTTGCTTTTAAAGGTCTTCCCATGCATCTGTAAATTTTCCAAGAAAATCTTCCATTTTAACATTTACGTAGGTTTTTGCTCAATTTTGTCAGAAATATGTTCTATTAAAATCTTCAGATTTATGAGAAAATGTCTCCACTTCATTTATCCATTTATTTCTAAATGTTTTTGCATGTTTACCAATGTATCTGACAAATATTGCAAGAAAACTGTCCACTTATGATTTTTTCACGAGTTTCCTCATTTTCATAGAAATAAGGTTGATGAAAATCTTCAGTATTTTCAGAGAATGTCTACACTTCCTTTTTCCAATATCAGTAAGGTTATTTGTATGACGACCAATGAATCTGTAAAATTTTCAAAGAAAATCTACCATTTTAACATTCTTCCTTTGTATTTCCTAAATTTGGCAGGAATGTAATATATGAGAAACTATAGATTTTTCCGAAAATGTCTCCACCTTGTTTTTCCTATTGTTTATAATAGTTTTTGTATGTCTACCAATCTATCTTTAAAATCACCATTGATTTTTCCATTTTTATACTTTACTCATAAATTTCTTCTGTTTTCACAGAAAAGTTTTATGTAAATATGTCAGTTCTTTCAGAAAATGTCTCCACTTTCTTCTTTTAAGTATTCCTAATAGTTTGTATATGTTTACCAACATGTGTAAAATTTTCAATAAATTTCCTTTTTATAATTTTCCCATATATTCCCATCAAATTTCTCAGTAAAATGATTTCTAAAAATAATTTGTCTTATCTGAAAATATCTTCTCTTCCACTTTCCAATTATTTCTAATTTTCTTTTTATATCTACCAGTGCATCTTAAAAATTTTCTGATATACTTCCTCAATTTTTTCAGAAATAGGACAACTGAAAATTGTCAGTTTTTTCAGAAAATGTGCCTAACTTCTTTGCCCACTTATTTCTAATAGTTTTTTTAATTTCTATTAATGTATTGGTCAAATTTTGAAAGAAAACATTCTATTTCAATTTTCCCATATGGATCTTCAATTTTTTTAAGAAATATGTCCTGTCAAAATTGTCAATTTATCAGAAAATGTCTCCACTTACTTTTTCCTTTGCATTCTAGTTGCTTTTTAATGTCTCCCAATGCATCTGTAAATATTCCAAGAAAAGCTTCCTTTTTAACATTTACCTAGGTATTTCCTCAATTTTGTCAGAAATATGTTCTATGAAAATCTTCATATTTATGAGAAAATGTCTCCACTTCATTTATCTACTTATTTCTAAATGTTTTTGCATGTTTACCAATGTATCTGACAAATATTGCAAGAAAACCGTCCACTTACCATTTTTTTCACAGGTTTCCTCATTTTCATAGAAATAAGGTTGATGAAAATCTTCAGTATTATCAGAGAATGTCTACACTTCATTTTCCAATATTAGTAAGGTTATTCGTATGTCGACAAATGTATCTGTAAAATTTTCAAAGAAAATCTTCCATTTTAACATTCTTCCTTTGAGTTTCCTAAATTTACCAGGAATATGATATATGAAATATGTCAGTTTATTCAGAAAATGTCTCCACCTTGTTTTTCCTATTGTTTATAATAGTTTTTGTATGTCTACCAATTTATCTATAAAATCACCAGTGATTTTTCCATTTTTATAATTTACTCATAAATTTCTTCTGTTTTCTCAGAAATGTTTTATGTAAATGAGTCAGTTCTATCAGAAAATAGCTCCACTTTCTTTTTGCAAGTATTTCTAATAGTTTGTGTATGTCTACCAAAATATGTGTAAAATTTTCAATAAATTTCCATTTTAAAATTTTTCCATATATTCCCTCAAATTTCTCAGTAAAATGATTTCTAAAAGTAATTTGTCTTTTCTGAAAATAACTTCAATTCCTCTTTCCAATTAGTTCTTATTTTCTTTGTATATCTACCAATGCATCTGTAAAATTTTCCACTGAAATTTTCAATATTAAAAATTTTCTGACTTACTTCCTCAATTTTTTCAGAAATAGGTCAACTGAAAATTGTCAGTTTTTTCAGAAAATGTGCCTAACTTCTTTGCCCACTTTTTTCTGATAGTTTTTTTAATTTCTATCAATGAATCGGTCAAATTTTGAAAGAAAACATTCTATTTCAATTTTCCCATATGGATCTGCAATTTTTTTAAGAAATATGTCATGTCAAAATTGTCAATTTATCAGAAAATATCTCCACTTATTTTTTTCTTTGCATTCTAGTTGCTTTTTAATGTCTCCCAATGCTTCTGTAAATTTTCCAAGAAAATCTTCCATTTTAACATTTACCTAGGTATTTCCTCAATTTTGTCAAAAATATGTTCTATGAAAATCTTCAGATTTATGAGAAAATGTCTCCACTTCATTTATCCACTTATTTCTCAATCTTTTTGCATGTTTACCAATGTATCTGACAAATATTGCAAGAAAACCGTCCACTTACCATTTTTTTCACGAGTTTCCTCATTTTCATAAAAATAAGGTTGATGAAAATCTTCAGTATTATCAGAGAATGTCTACACTTCCTTTTCCAATATCAGTAAGGTTATGTGTATGTCAACCAATGTGTCTGTAAAATTTTCAAAGAAAAATCTTCCATTTTAACATTCTTCCTTTGTATTTCCTAAATTTGCCAGGAATGTGATATGTGAGAAACTTCAGATTTTTCAGAAAATGTCTGCAACTTGTTTTTCCTATTGTTTATAATAATTTTTGTATGTCTACCAATTTGTCTTTAAAATCAGCAGTGATTTTTTTCATTTTTATACTTTACTCATAAATTTCTTCTGTTTTCTCAGAAATGTTTTATGCAAATAAGTCAGTTTTATCAGAAAATAGCTCCACTTTCTTTTTCAAGTATTTCTAATAGTTTGTGCATGTTTACCAACATATGTGTAAAATTTTCAATAAATTTCCATTTTAAAATTTTCCCATATATTCCCTCTACTTTCTGAGTAAAATGATTTCTAAAAATAATTTTTCTTATCTGAAAACATCTTCTAATGCACTTTCCAATTATTTCTAATTTTCTTTGTATATCTACCAATGCATCTGTAAAATTTTCCAAGGAAATTTTCAATTTTAAAAATTTTCCGATTTACTTCCTCAATTTTTTCAGAAATAGGTGTACTGAAAATTGTCAGTTTTTTTTTCAGAAAATATGCCTAATTGATTTGCCCACTTATTTCTAATAGTTTTTTTAATTTCTGTCAATGAATCATTCAAATTTTGAAAGAAAATATTCTATTTCAATTTTTCCATATGGATTTGCAAATATTTTTAGAAATATGTCACGTCAAAATTGTTAACTTATCAGAAAATATTTCCACTTACCTTTTCATTTGCATTCTAGTTGCTTTTTAATGTCTTCCAATGCATCTGTAAATTTTCCAAGAAAATCTTCCATTTTAACATTTACCTAGGTATTTCCTCAATTTTGTCAGAAATATGTTCTATTAAAATCTTCAGATTTATGAGAAAATGTCTCCACTTCATTTATCCACTTATTTCTAAATGTTTCTGCATGTTTACCAATGTATCTGACAAATATTGCAAGAAAACTCTCCACTTATCATTTTTTCACCAGTTTCCTCATTTTCATAGAAATAAGGTTGATGAAAATCTTCAGTATTATCAGAGAATATCTACACTTCCTTTTTCAAATATCAGTAAGGTTATTTGTATGTCAACCAATGTATCTGTAAAATTTTCAAAGAAAATATTCCATTTTAACATTCTTCCTTTGTATTTTCTAAATTTGCCAGGAATGTGATATATGAGAAACTATAGATTTTCCGAAAATGTCTCCACCTTGTTTTTACAATTGTTTATAATAGATTTTGTATGTCTTCAAATCTATCTTTAAAATCACCATTGATTTTTCCATTTTTATAATTTACTCATAAATTTCTTCTGTTTTCTCAGAAAAGTTTTATGTAAATAAGTCAGTTCTATCAGAAAATGTCTCCACTTTTTTTCTAAGTATTTCTAATAGTTTGTGTATGTTTACCAACATATGTGTAAAATTTTCAATAAATTTCCTTTTTAAAGTTTTCACATATATTCCCATCAAATTTCTCAGTAAAATGATTTCTAAAAATAATTTGTCTTATCTGAAAACATCTTCTAATCCACTTTCCAATTATTTCTAATTTTCTTTGTATATCTACCAATGCATCTGTAAAATTTTCCAAGGAAATTTTCAATTTTAAAAATTTTCCCGGGCTTTTCGGGCGGCGGCGGCGGCGGCGGCGGCGGTAGCAGTGGCTGCTCCAGCTGAAGGGCCATCAGCAGTGGAACCAAGGCGACACAGGGTCCAGTTAGGCCCTGCGCCCACGACCACTGACCTTCGCTGACCAGCCGGGCGGCAAGCAACTGCGGTTCTGCGGAGCCTTTCGCTGCACGGAAGCCACTTCAGAACTCGGCTGCCCGCCAGTCAGGAGAGACTCACCGCCATCTTGATCCCGGGCTTCAGAGATCGGTCAGACTGAGGTACACAAACATAATCCTAGGCCCAACACCGCAGGGGTCTGAGCCAGACGGGCGTTGGCCTGCACCCAGGCCCTGGGCTGTTCGAGTGGCCATCGGGGCGCCAACCCAGCCAGGAGTTTTTTTTTGCCCCGGCCGGTGCACGCGCCGCCATTTTGCCTACAGGAGCCAGAGTGCTCGGGAGGGCAGAGACTGCTAACAAGCGTAGCCTGAGGCTAACAAAACGGGGGTCTAGGCCCCAAAAGGCACAGGACTGACCCCAAGAACTGGGCGGCTTGGTGGGCCATCTGTGTGTCAACCAGCCCAGGAGGTTATTAGCACAACAGACTCTCCCGGTGCTTTCGCGGAGCTCGGACGCGCACGCCCGCCATCCAGGTCACCTGGCGGACCCAAATAACAGACATAGCCCTAGGGGAACTTTGCTCGGACCTTGGCCTCCCAGGCGTTTGCCTGGACTCAGGGCCCAGGCGACAAGGCTAACCTAGTGTGCGCCAGCCCGGTTGGGGAAATCGGCTGCCCAGCGGAGTGAGCGGAGCACAGGGGAGGTCACAGCAACATTCACCTTCGGAGCTCCCTGGGGGTGCACACAGGTTCCACCTGGTCCACAGACACAATCTGGGGCAAGGCCTCAGGCAGAAGCCCCCAGCTCAACTCTCTCCGCTTCAGATCAGCCTGGGAGGCCGCCACATCTCCAGGTCCCTCAAGAGGCTAGTGGGGGCTTCCGGGCGGCCAGCTGGGAGAAGTTGGTGTGCTCCAATAAATCCTGCGGGCCCCAGCGGGAGCCTTCAGGTGCCTGCTTCGGGATCTGAACAGCCTGGACAACAGCACCCTGTCTATAGGCAGTGCAGAGTGTAAGCTGTGCACCAGAGGCCAACGGGGAAGGGGCAGCTTGCACTGGTGAGTCCAGCACTGACAAGACCAAGTAACACCAGTGAGAGCCAGATGGCAAAAGGCAAACACAGAAACGTCACTAACAGAAATCAAGGCAATATGGCAACATCTGAACCAAATTCTCCTCTACCAGCAAGTCCTGGATACCCCATCACACCAGTAAAACAAGATTTGGATTTAAAATCACTGGTCATGATGCTGGTACAGGAACACATGAAGGACATTGAGGAGAAAATGGATCAAAAGTTAGAAGCCCTTGCAAGGGAAACACAAAAATCATTGAAAGAAATCCAGGAGAATACAAAAGCCAACAAGGAGAAAATGCAAAAAACACTTAAAGAAATACAGGAGAAATTTGCTCAACAGGCTGAGGTCATGAAAGACGAAACACAAAAATCTCTTAAAGAAATACAGGAGAACTTTGGTCAACAGGCTGAGCTCATGAAAGAGGAAACACAAAAATCTCTTAAAGAATTACAGGAAAACACAAACATGCAAGTGAAGGAGCTAAGCAAAACCATCCAGGATCTAAAATCAGAAGTAGAAACAACTAAGAAAACTCAAAGGGAGACAACTTTGGAGATAGAAAGCCTTGGGAAGAAATCAGGGGACAGAGATGCAAATATCAACAACAGAATACAAGAGATAGAAGAAAGAATCTCAGATGCTGAAGATTCCATAGAAACCATGGACTCAACAGTTAAAGAAAATGCAAAGTGCAAAAAGCTTGTAACCCAAAATATCCAGGAAATCCAGGACACAATGAGAAGACCAAACCTAAGGATTATAGGCATAGATGAGAGTGAAGATTTACAACTTAAAGGGCCAGCAAATATCTTCAATAAAATTATGGAAGAAAACTTCCCTAACCTAAAGAGAGAGATGCCCATGAATATACAAGAAGCCTACAGAACTCCAAACAGACTGGATCAGAACAGAAATACTTCCCGTCACATAATAATCAAAACACCAAATGTTCTAAACAAAGAAAGAATACTAAAGGCAGTAAGAGAAAAAGGCCAAGTAACATATAAAGGAAGACCTATCAGAATCACAGCAGACTTTTCACCTGAGACTATGAAGGCTAGAAGGTCCTGGGCAGATCTCATGCAGACTCTAAGAGAACACAAATGCCAACCAAAACTACTATATCCAGCAAAACTCTCAATCACCATAGATGGAGAAACTAAGATATTTCACGACAAAACCAAGTTCACCCAATATCTATCCACAAACCCAGCCCTAAAAAGGATAATAGGAGGACAACACCAATACAAGGAGGGAAACTCCACCCTGAAAAAAGCAAGATAGTAACCTTTCATCAAACCCAAATAAGTTAAGCAATCAAATTTAAAAAATAACGTCAAAAATGATAGGAAGTAACAATCACTATTCCTTAATATCTCTTAACATCAATGGACTCAATGCCCCAATAAAAAGACACAGACTAACTGACTGGATACGTAAACAGGACCCTACATTTTGCTGCTTACAGGAAACACACCTCAGGGTCAAAGACAAACACTACCTTAGAGTAAAAGGCTGGAAGACAATTTTACAAGCAAATGGTCTCAGGAAACAAGCTGGAGTAGCCATTTTAATATCAGATAAAATTGACTTTCAACCCAAAGTCATCAAAAGAGACTCTGAGGGACACTTCTTGCTGGTCAAAGGAAAAATACAACAAGAAGAACTCTCAATCCTGAACATCTATGCTCCAAATGCAAGGGCACCCTCTTTCATAAAAGAAACTTTATTAAAACTCAAAGCACACATTGCACCTAACACAATAATTGTGGGTGACTTCAACACTGCACTTTCCTCAATGGACCGATCAGGAAAACAGAAACTAAACAAGGACACAATGAAACTAATTGAAGCTTTGGACCAATTAGATTTAACTGATATATATAGAACATTCTATCCTAAAACAAAAGAATATACCTTTTTTTCAGCACCTCATGGTATCTTCTCCAAAATCGACCATATAATTGGTCACAAGACAGACCTCAACAAATATAAAAAGATAGAACTAATCCCATGCCTCCTATCTGATCACTATGGAATAAAAGTGGTCTTCAATAGCAACAGAAACAACAGAAAACCCACAAACACGTGGAGATTGAACAATACTCTACTCAATGACACCTTGGTCAAGGAAGAAATAAAGAAAGAAATTAAAGACTTTTTAGAACACAATGAAAATGAAAACACAACATACCCAAATCTATGGGACACAATGAAAGCAGTGCTAAGAGGAAAACTCATAGCCCTGAGTGCCTCCAAAAAGAAAATGGAGAGAGCATACATTACCAACTTAATGACACACCTGAAAGCCCTAGAACAAAAAGAAGCTATTTCACCCAGGAGGAGTAGAAGGCAGGAAATCATCAAACTCAGGGCCGAAATCAATCAAGTAGAAACAAAGAGAACCATACAAAAAATCAACAAAACTAGGAGCTGGTTCTTTGAGAAAATCAACAAGATAGATAAACCCTTAGCCAGACTGACCAAAGGGCACAGAGAAAGTATCCAAATTAACAAACTTAGAAATGAAAAGGGAGACATAACAACGGAAACTGAGGAAATCCAAAAAATCATCAGATCCTACTACAAGAGACTGTACTCAACACAACTGGAGAATCTGGAGGAAATGGACAATTTCCTTGACAGATACCAAATACCAAAATTAAATCAGGACCAGCTAGACCATCTAAACAGTCCCATAAAGCCTAAAGAAATAGAAGGAGTCATAGAAAGTCTTCCAACCAAAAAAAGAACAGGACCAGATGGTTTCAGTGCAGAATTCTACCAGACCTTCAAAGAAGAGTTAACACCAATACTCTTCAAACTATTCCACAAAATAGAAACAGAAGGAACACTACCCAATTCCTTCTACGAAGCCACAATTACGCTGATACCAAAGCCACACAAAGATCCAACAAAGAAAGAGAACTTCAGACCAATTTCCCTTATGAACATCGATGCAAAAATACTCAACAAAATTCTTGCCAACCGAATCCAAGAACACATCAAAACGATCATCCACCATGATCAAGTAGGCTTTATCCCGGGAATGCAGGGTTGGTTCAATATACGGAAATCCATCAATACAATCCACTACATAAACAAACTCAAAGAACAAAACCACATGGTCATTTCATTGGATGCTGAAAAAGCATTTGACAAAATTCAGCATCCTTTCATGCTTAAAGTCTTGGAGAGAACAGGAATTCAAGGCCCATACCTAAACATAGTAAAAGCAATATACAGCAAACCGGTAGCCAGCATCAAACTAAACGGAGAGAAACTTGAAGCAATCCCACTGAAATCAGGGACCAGACAAGGCTGCCCCCTTTCTCCTTATCTTTTCAATATTGTACTTGAGGTACTAGCTCGGGCAATTCGACAACATAAGGAGGTCAAAGGGATACAAATTGGAAAGGAGGAAGTCAAACTATCATTATTTGCAGACGACATGATCGTCTACCTAAGTGACCCAAAGAACTCCACTAGAGAGCTCCTACAGCTGATAAACAACTTCAGCAAAGTGGCAGGTTACAAAATCAACTCAAGCAAATCAGTGGCCTTCCTATACTCAAAGGATAAGCAGGCTGAGAAAGAAATTATGGAAATGACCCCCTTCACAATAGCCACAAACAGTATAAAGTATCTTGGGGTGACTCTTACCAAACATGCGAAAGATCTGTATGGCAAGAACTTCAAGACTCTGAAGAAGGAAATGGAAGAAGACCTCAAAAAATGGGAAAACCTCCCATGCTCATGGATCGGTAGAATCAATATAGTTAAAATGGCCATTTTGCCTAAAGCACTATACAGATTCAATGCAATACCCATCAAAATCCCAACTCAATTCTTCACAGAGTTAGAAAGAGCAATTATCAAATTCATCTGGAACAACAAAAAACCCAGGATAGCTAAAACTATTCTCAGCAACAAAAGAAAATCTGGGGGAATCAGTATCCCTGACCTCAAGCAATACTACAGAGCAATAGTGTTAAAAACTGCATGGTATTGGTACAGTGACAGGCAGGAGGATCAATGGAACAGGATTGAAGATCCAGAAATGAACCCACACACCTATGGCCACTTAATCCTCGACAAAGAGGCTGAAAACATCCAATGGAAAAAAGATAGCCTTTTCAACAAATGGTGCTGGTTCAACTGGAGGTCAGCATGCAGAAGAATGCGAATTGATCCATCCTTGTCTCCTTGTACTAAGCTCAAATCCAAATGGATCAAGGACCTCCACATAAAGCCAGACACTCTGAAGCTAATAGAAAAGAAACTGGGGAAGACCCTTGAGGACATCGGTACAGGGAGAAAGTTTCTGAACAGAACACCAATAGCGTATGCTCTAAGAGCAAGAATTGACAAATGGGACCTCATAAGGTTACAGAGTTTCTGTAAGGCAAAGGACACCATCAAGAGGACAGATCGGCAACCAACAAATTGGGAAAAGATCTTCACCAATCCTACATCAGATAGAGGGCTAATATCCAATATATATAAAGAACTCAAGAAGTTAGACTCCAGAAAACCGAACAACCCTATTAAAAAATGGGGTACAGAGTTAAACAAAGAATTCTCACCTGAAGAACTTCGGATGGCGGAGAAGCATCTTAAAAAATGCTCCACTTCATTAGTCATTAGGGAAATGCAAATCAAAACAACCCTAAGATTTCATCTTACACCAGTCAGAATGGCTAAGATTAAAAATTCAGGAGACAGCAGGTGTTGGAGAGGGTGCGGAGAAAGAGGAACACTCCTCCACTGCTGGTGGGGTTGCAAATTGGTACAACCACTCTGGAAATCAGTCTGGCGGTTCCTCCGAAAACTGGGCACCTCACTTCCAGAAGATCCTGCTATACCACTCCTGGGCATATCCCCAGAGGATTCCCCACCATGTAATAAGGATACATGCTCTACTATGTTCATAGCAGCCCTATTTATAATTGCCAGATGCTGGAAAGAACCCAGGTATCCCTCAACAGAAGAGTGGATACAAAAAATGTGGTATATCTACACAATGGAGTACTATTCAGCCATTAGAAACAATGAATTCATGAAATTCTTAGGCAAATGGATGGAGCTAGAGAACATCATACTAAGTGAGGTAACCCAGACTCAAAAGGTGAATCATGGTATGCACTCACTAATAAGTGGTTATTAACCTAGAAAACTGGAATACCCAAAACATAATCCACACATCAAATGAGATACAAGAAGAAAGCAGGAGTCGTCCCTGGTTCTGGAAAGACTCAGTGAAACAGTATTTGGCAAAACCAGAACGGGGAACTGGGAAGGGGTGGGAGGGAGGACAGGGGAAGAGAAGGGGGCTTACGGGACTTTCGGGGAGTGGGGGGGGGCTAGAAAAGGGGAAATCATTTGAAATGTAAATAAATTATATCAAATAAAAAAAAAAATTCTAGCCAACGGAATCCAAGAACACATCAAAACGATCATCCACCATGATCAAGTAGGCTTTATCCCGGGAATGCAGGGTTGGTTCAATATACGGAAATCCATCAATACAATCCACTACATAAACAAACTCAAAGAACAAAACCACATGGTCATTTCATTGGATGCTGAAAAAGCATTTGACAAAATTCAGCATCCCTTCATGCTTAAAGTCTTGGAGAGAACAGGAATTCAAGGCCCATACCTAAACATAGTAAAAGCAATATACAGCAAACCGGTAGCCAGCATCAAACTAAATGGAGAGAAACTTGAAGCAATCCCACTGAAATCAGGGACCAGACAAGGCTGCCCCCTTTCTCCTTATCTTTTCAATATTGTACTTGAGGTACTAGCTCGGGCAATTCGACAACATAAGGAGGTCAAAGGGATACAAATTGGAAAGGAAGAAGTCAAACTATCATTATTTGCAGACGACATGATCGCCTACCTAAGTGACCCAAAGAACTCCACTAGAGAGCTCCTACAGCTGATAAACAACTTCAGCAAAGTGGCAGGTTATAAAATCAACTCAAGCAAATCAGTGGCCTTCCTATACTCAAAGGATAAGCAGGCTGAGAAAGAAATTAGGGAAATGACCCCCTTCACAATAGCCACAAACAGTATAAAGTATCTTGGGGTGACTCTTACCAAACATGTGAAAGATCTGTATGACAAGAACTTCAAGACTCTGAAGAAGGAAATGGAAGAAGACCTCAAAAAATGGGAAAACCTCCCATGCTCATGGATCGGTAGAATCAATATAGTTAAAATGGCCATTTTGCCTAAAGCACTATACAGATTCAATGCAATACCCATCAAAATCCCAACTCAATTCTTCACAGAGTTAGAAAGAGCAATTATCAAATTCATCTGGAACAACAAAAAACCCAGGATAGCTAAAACTATTCTCAGCAACAAAAGGAAATCTGGGGGAATCAGTATCCCTGACCTCAAGCAATACTACAGAGCAATAGTGTTAAAAACTGCATGGTATTGGTACAGTGACAGGCAGGAGGATCAATGGAACAGGATTGAAGATCCAGAAATGAACCCACACACCTATGGCCACTTGATCCTCGACAAAGAGGCTGAAAACATCCAATGGAAAAAAGATAGCCTTTTCAACAAATGGTGCTGGTTCAACTGGAGGTCAGCATGCAGAAGAATGTGAATTGATCCATCCTTGTCTCCTTGTACTAAGCTCAAATCCAAATGGATCAAGGACCTCCACATAAAGCCAGACACTCTGAAGCTAATAGAAAAGAAACTGGGGAAGACCCTTGAGGACATCGGTACAGGGAGAAAGTTTCTGAACAGAACACCAATAGCGTATGCTCTAAGAGCAAGAATTGACAAATGGGACCTCATAAAATTACAAAGTTTCTGTAAGGCAAAGGACACCATCAAGAGGACAAATCGGCAACCAACAAATTGGGAAAAGATCTTCACCAATCCTACATCAGATAGAGGGCTAATATCCAATATATATAAAGAACTCAAGAAGTTAGACTCCAGAAAACCAAACAACCCTATTAAAAAATGGGGTACAGAGTTAAACAAAGAATTCTCACCTGAAGAACTTTGGATGGCGGAGAAGCATCTTAAAAAATGCTCAACTTCATTAGTCATTAGGGAAATGCAAATCAAAACAACCCTAAGATTTCATCTTACACCAGTCAGAATGGCTAAGATTAAAAATTCAGGAGTCAGCAGGTGTTGGAGAGGGTGTGGAGAAAGAGGAACACTCCTCCACTGCTGGTGGGGTTGCCAATTGGTACAACCACTCTGGAAATCAGTCTGGCGGTTCCTCCGAAAACTGGGCACCTTACTTCCAGAAGATCCTGCTATACCACTCCTGGGCATATACCCAGAAGACTCCCCACCATGTAATAAGGATACATGTTCTACTATGTTCATAGCAGCCCTATTTGCAATTGCCAGATGCTGGAAAGAACCCAGGTATCCCTCAACAGAAGAGTGGATGCAAAAAATGTGGTATATCTACACAATGCAGTACTATTCAGCCATTAGAAACAATGAATTCATGAAATTCTTAGGCAAATGGATGAAGCTAGAGAATATCATACTAAGTGAGGTAACCCAGACTCAAAAGGTGAATCATGGTATGCACTCACTAATAAGTGGATATTAACCTAGAAAACTGGAATACCCAAAACATAATCCACACATCAAATGAGGTACAAGAAGAAAGGAGGAGTGGCCCCTGGTTCTGGAAAGACTCAGTGAAACAGTATTCAGCAAAACCAGAACGGGGAAGTGGGAAGGGGTGGGTGGGAGGACAGGGGAAGAGAAGGGGGCTTGCGGGACTTTCGGGGAGTGGGGGGGGCTAGAAAAGGGGAAATCATTTGAAATGTAAATAAATTATATCGAATAATAATAAAAAAAATTATAAAAAAAAAATTTCCGATTTACTTCCTCAATTTTTTCAGAAATAGATCAACTGAAAATTATCAGTTTTTTCAGAAAATGTGCCTAGTTTCTTTGCCCACTTATTTCTAATAGTTTTTTTTAATTTCTATCAATGTATCAGCCAAATTTGAAAGAAAACATTCTATTTCAATTTTCCCATATGGATCTGCAATTTTTTTTAGAAATATGTCATGTCAAAATTGTCAAATTATCAGAAAATGTCTCCACTTACTTTTTCCTTTGCATTCTATTTGCTTTTTAATGTCTACCAATGCATCTGTAAATTTTCGAAGGAAATCTTCCATTTGAACATTTACCTATGTATTTCCTCAATTTTGCCAGAAATATGTTCTATTAAAATCTTCAGATTTATGAGAAAATGTCTCCACTTCATTTATCCACTTATTTCTCATTGTTTTTGCATGTTTACCAATGTATCTGACAAATATGGCAAGAAAACTGTCCACTTATCATTTTTTCATGAGTTTCCTCATTTTCATAGAAATAAGGTTGACGAAAATCTTCAGTATTATCAGAGAATGTCTACACTTCCTTTTTCCAATATCAGTAAGGTTATTTGTATGTCGACCAATGTATCTGTAAAATTTTCAAAGAAAACCTTCCATTTTTAACATTCTTCCTTTGTATTTCCTAAATGTGCCAGGAATGTGATAAGTGAGAAAATTCAGATTTTTCAGAAAATGTCTCCACCTTGTTTTTCCTATTGTTTATAATAGTTTTTGTATGTCTACCAATTTATCTTTAAAATCACCAGTGATTTTTTCATTTTTATACTTTACTCATAAATTTCTTCTGTTTTCTCAGAAATGTTTTATGTAAATAAGTCAGTTCTATCAGAAAATAGCTCCACTTTCTTTTTCAAGCATTTCTAATAGTTTGTGTATGTTTACCAACATATGTGTAAAATTTTCAATAAATTTCCATTTTAAAATTTTCCCATATATTCCCTCTACTTTCTGAGTGAAATGATTTCTAAAAATAATTTGTCTTATCTGAAAACATCTTCTAATCCACTTTCCAATTATTTCTAATTTTCTTTGTATATCTACCAATGCATCTGTAAAACTTTCCAAGGAAATTTTCAATTTTAAAAATTTTCCGATTTACTTCCTCATTTTTTTCAGAAATAGGTCAACTGAAAATTGTCAGATTTTTCAGAAAATGTGCCTAACTTCTTTGCCCACTTATTTCTAATAGTTTTTTAATTTCTATCAATGTATTGGTAAAATTTTGAAAGAAAACATTCTATATCAATTTTCCCATACGGATCTGCAATTTTTTTAAGAAATATGTCATGTCAAAATTGTCAATTTATCAGAAAATATCTCCACTTACATTTTCCTTTGCATTCTAGTTGCTTTTTAATGTCTCTCAATGCATCTGTAAATTTTCCAAGAAAAGCTTCCATTTTAACATTTACCTAGGTATTTCCTCAATTTTGTCAGAAATATGTTCTATGAAAATCTTCAGATTTATGAGAAAATGTCTCCACTTCATTTATCCACTTATTTCGCAATCTTTTTGCATGTTTACCAATGTATCTGACAAATATTGCAAGAAAACCATCCACTTACCATTTTTTCACGAGTTTCCTCATTTTCATAGAAATAAGGTTGATGAAAATCTTCAGTATTATCAGAGAATTTCTACATTTCCTTTTCCAATATCAGTAAGGTTATTTATATGTCTACCAATGTATCTGTAAAATTTTCAAAGAAAATCTTCCATTTTAACATTTTTCCTTTGTATTTCCTAAATTTGCCAGGAATGTGATATGTGAGAAACTTCAGATTTTTCAGAAAATGTCTCCAACTTTTTTTTCCTATTGTTTATAATAGTTTTTGTATGTCTACCAATTTATCTTTAAAATCACCAGTGATTTTTTTCATTTTTATACTTTACTCATAAATTTCTTCTATTTTCTCAGAAAGGTTTTATGTAAATAAGTAAGTTCTATCAGCCAATATCTCCACTTTATTTTTGAAAGTATTTCTAATAGTTTGTGCATGTTTACCAACATATCTGTAAAATTTTCAATAAATTTCCATTTTAAAATTTTCCCATATATTCCCTCAAATATCTGAGTAAAATGATTTCTAAAAATAATTTGTCTTATCTGAAAATATCTTATACTCCACTTTCCAATTATTTCTAATTTTCTTTGTATATCCACAAATGCATCTGTAAAATTTTCCAAGGAAATTTTCAATTTTAAAAGTTTTCCGATTTACTTCCTCAATTTTTTCAAAAATAGGTCAACCGAAAATTGTCAGTTTTTTCAGAAAATGTGCCTAACTTCTTTGCCCACTTATTTCTAATAGTTTTTTAATTTCTATCAATGTATTGGTAAAATTTTGAAAGAAAACATTCTATATCAATTTTCCCATATGGATCTGCAATTTTTTTAAGAAATATGTCATGTCAAAATTGGCAATTTATCTGAAAATATCTCCACTTACTTTTTCCTTTGCATTCTAGTTGCTTTTTAATGTCTCCCAATGCATCTGTAAATTTTCCAAGAAAAGCTTCCATTTTAACATTTACCTAGGTATTTCCTCAATTTTGTCAGAAATATGTTCTATGAAAATCTTCAGATTTATGAGAAAATGTCTCCACTTCATTTATCCACTTATTTCGCAATCTTTTTGCATGTTTACCAATGTATCTGACAAATATTGCAAGAAAACCATCCACTTACCATTTTTTCACGAGTTTCCTCATTTTCATAGAAATAAGGTTGATGAAAATCTTCAGTATTATCAGAGAATTTCTACATTTCCTTTACAATATCAGTAAGGTTATTTATATGTCTACCAATGTATCTGTAAAATTTTCAAAGAAAATCTTCCATTTTAACATTCTTCCTTTGTATTTCCTAAATTTGCCAGGAATGTGATATGTGAGAAACTTCAGATTTTTCAGAAAATGTCTCCAACTTTTTTTTCCTATTGTTTATATTAGTTTTTGTATGTCTACCAATTTATCTTTAAAATCACCAGTGATTTTTTTCATTTTTATACTTTACTCATAAATTTCTTCTGTTTTCTCAGAAAGATTTTATATAAATAAGTAAGTTCTATCAGCCAATATCTCCACTTTATTTTTTAAAGTATTTCTAATAGTTTGTGTATGTTTACCAACATATCTGTAAAATTTTCAATAAATTTCCATTTTAAAATTTTCCCACATATTCCCTCAAATATCTGAGTAAAATGATTTCTAAAAATAATTTGTCTTATCTGAAAACATCTTATACTCCACTTTCCAATTATTTCTAATTTTCTTTGTATATCTACCAATGCAACCGTAAAATTTTCCAAGGAAATTCTCAATTTTAAAAATTTTCCGATTTACTTCCTCAATTTTTTCAGAAATAGGTGAACTGAAAATTGTCAGTTTTTTATTTCAGAAAATGTGCCTAATTGATTTGCCCACTTACTTCTAATAGTTTTTTAATTTCTGTCAATGAATCGGTCAAATTTTGAAAGAAAATATACTATTTCAATTTTTCGATATGGATTTGCAAATTTTTTTAGAAATATGTCATGTCAAAATTGTTAACTTATCAGAAAATGTTTCCACTTACCTTTTCCTTTGCATTCTAGTTTCTTTTTAATGTCTTCCAATGCATCTGTAAATTTTCCAAGAAAATCTCCATTTTAACATTTACCTAGGTATTTCCTCAATTTTGTCAGAAATATGTTCTATTAAAATCTTCAGATTTATGAGAAAATGTCTCCACTTCATATATCCACTTATTTCTAAATGTTTCTGCATGTTTACCAATGTATCTGACAAATATTGCAAGAAAACTCTCCACTTATCATTTTTTCACGAGTTTCCTCATTTTCATAGAAATAGGGTTGACGAAAATCTTCAGTATTATGAGAGAATATCTACACTTCCTTTTTCAAATATCAGTAAGGTTATTTGTATGTCGACCAATGTATCTGTAAAATTTTCAAAGAAAATCTTCCATTTTAACAATCTTCCTTTGTATTTCCTAAATTTGCCAGGAATGTGATATGTGAGAAACTTCAGATTTTTCAGAAAATGTCTCCAACTTGTTTTTCCTATTGTTTATAATAGTTTTTGTATGTCTACCAATTTATCTTTGAAATCACCAGTGATTTTTTCATTTTTATACTTTACTCATAAATTTCTTATGTTTTCTAAGAAATGTTTTATGCAAATAAGTCAGTTCTATCAGAAAATAGCTCCACTTTCTTTTTGCAAGTATTTCTAATAGTTTTTGTATGTTTACCAACATATGTGTAAAATTTTCAATAAATTTCCATTTTAAAATTTTCCCATATATTCCCTCAAATATCTGAGTAAAATGATTTCTAAAAATAATTTGTCTTATCTGAAAATATCTTCTACTCCACTTTCCAATTATTTCTAATTTTCTTTGTATATCTACAAATGCATCTGTAAAATTTTCCAAGGAAATTTTCAATTTTAAAAGTTTTCCGATTTACTTCCTCAATTTTTTTCAAAAATAGGTCAACTGAAAATTGTCAGTTTTTTCAGAAAATGTGCCTAACTTCTTTGCCCACTTATTTCTAATAGTTTTTTAATTTCTATCAATGTATTGGTAAAATTTTGAAAGAAAACATTCTATATCAATTTTCCCATATGGATCTGCAATTTTTTTAAGAAATATGTCATGTCAAAATTGGCAATTTATCTGAAAATATCTCCACTTACTTTTTCCTTTGCATTCTAGTTGCTTTTTAATGTCTCCCAATGCATCTGTAAATTTTCCAAGAAAAGCTTCCATTTTAACATTTACCTAGGTATTTCCTCAATTTTGTCAGAAATATGTTCTATGAAAATCTTCAGATTTATGAGAAAATGTCTCCACTTGATTTATCCACTTATTTCGCAATCTTTTTGCATGTTTACCAATGTATCTGACAAATATTGCAAGAAAACCATCCACTTACCATTTTTTTCACGAGTTTCCTCATTTTCATAGAAATAAGGTTGATGAAAATCTTCAGTATTATCAGAGAATGTCTACACTTCATTTTCCAATATCAGTAAGGTTATTTATATGTCGACCAATGTATCTGTAAAATTTTCAAAGAAAATCTTCCATTTTAACATTCTTCCTTTGTATTTCCTAAATTTGCCTGGAATGTGATGTGTGAGAAACTTCAGATTTTTCAGAAAATGTCTCCAACTTTTTTTTCCTATTGTTTATAATAGTTTTTGTATGTCTACCAATTTATCTTTAAAATCACCAGTGATTTTTTTCATTTTTATACTTTACTCATAAATTTCTTCTGTTTTCTCAGAAGTGTTTTATGTAAATAAGTCAGTTCTATCAGACAATATCTCCACTTTATTTTTGAAAGTATTTCTAATAGTTTGTGTATGTTTACCAACATATCTGTAAAATTTTCAATAAATTTCCATTTTAAAATTTTCCCACATATTCCCTCAAATTTCTGAGTAAAGTGATTTCTAAAAATAATTTGTCTTATCAGAAAATATCTTATACTCCACTTTCCAATTATTTCTAATTTTCTTTGTATATCTACCAATGCATCTGTAAAATTTTCCAAGGAAAATTTCAATTTTAAAAATTTTCCGATTTACTTCCTCAATTTTTTCAGAAATAGGTGAACTGAAAATTGTCAGTTTTTTTTCAGAAAATGTGCCTAATTGATTTGCCCACTTACTTCTAATAGTTTTTTAATTTCTGTCAATGAATCGTTCAAATTTTGAAGGAAAATATTCTATTTCAATTTTTCGATATGGATTTGCAAATTCTTTTAGAAATATGTCACGTCAAAATTGTTAACTTATCAGAAAATGTTTCCACTTACCTTTTCCTTTGCATTCTGGTTGCTTTTTAATGTCTTCCAATGCATCTGTAAATTTTCCAAGAAAATCTCCATTTTAATATTTATCTAGGTATTTCCTCAATTTTGTCAAAAATATGTTCTATTAAAATCTTCAGATTTATGAGAAAATGTCTCCACTTCATTTATCCACTTATTTCTAAATGTTTCTGCATGTTTACCAATGTATCTGACAAATATTGCAAGAAAACTCTCCACTTATCATTTATTCACGAGTTTCCTCATTTTCATAGAAATAAGGTTGACGAAAATCTTCAGTATTATCAGAGAATGTCTACACTTCCTTTTTCAAATATCAGTAAGGTTAATTGTATATCAACCAATGTATCTGTAAAATTTTCAAGAAAATATTCCATTTTAACATTCTTCCTTAGTATTTTTCTAAATTTGCCAGGAATGTGATATATGAGAAACTATAGATTTTTCCGAAAATGTCTCCACCTTGTTTTTCAATTGTTTATAATAGATTTTGTATGTCTTCAAATCTATCTTTAAAATCACCATTGATTTTTCCATTTTTATACTTTACTCATAAATTTCTTCTGTTTTCTCAGAAAAATTTTATGTAAATAAGTCAGTTCTATCAGAAAATGTCTCCACTTTTTTTTCTAAGTATTTCTAATAGTTTGTGTATGTTTACCAACATATGTGTAAAATTTTCAATAAATTTCCTTTTTAAAGTTTTCTGATTTAATTTTGGTATTTGGTATCTGTCAAGGAAATTGTCCATTTCCTCCAGATTCTCCAGTTGTATTGAATACAGTCCTTGTAGTAGGATCTGATGATTTTTTGGATTTCCTCAGTTTCCGTTGTTATATCTCCCTTTTCATTTCTAAGTTTGCTATTTGGATACTTTCTCTGTGCCCTTTGGTCAGTCTGGCTAAGGTTTATCTATCTTGTTGATTTTCTCAAAGAACCAGCTCCTAGTTTTGTTGATTTTTTGTATGGTTCTCTTTGTTTCTACTTGATTGATTTCGGCCCTGAGCTTGATGATTTCCTGCCCTTCTACTCCTCCTGGGTGAAATAGTTTCTTTTTGTTCCAGGGCTTTCAGGTGTGTCATTAAGCTGGTAATGTATGCTCTCTCCATTTTCTTTTTGGAGGCACTCAGGGCTATGAGTTTTCTTCTTAGCACTGCTTTCATTGTGTCCCATAGGTTTGGGTATGTTGTGTTTTCATTTTCATTTTGTTCTAAAAAGTCTTTAATTTCTTTCTTTATTTCTTCCTTGACCAAGGTATCATTGAGTAGAATATTGTTCAGTTTCCACGTGTATGTGGGTTTCAAATACCAAAATTAAATCAGGACCAACTAGACCATCTAAACAGTCCCATAATGCCTAAAGAAATAGAAGGAGTCATAGAAAGTCTTCCAACCAAAAAAAGCACAGGACCAGATGGTTTCAGTGCAGAATTCTATCAGACCTTCAAAGAAGAGTTAACACCAATATTCTTCAAACTATTCCACAAAATAGAAACAGAAGGAACATTACCCAATTCCTTCTACGAAGCCACAATTACGCTGATACCAAGCCACACAAAGATCCAACAAAGAAAGAGAACTTCAGACCAATTTCCCTTATGAACATCGATGCAAAAACACTCAATAAAATTCTTGCCAACCGAATCCAAGAACACATCAAGACGATCATCCACCATGATCAAGTAGGGCTTTATCCCGGGAATGCAGGGTTGGTTCAATATACGGAAATCCATCAATGCAATCCACTACATAAACAAACTCAAAGAACAAAACCACATGGTCATTTCATTGGATGCTGAAAAAGCATTTGACAAAATTCAGCATCCTTTCATGCTTAAAGTCTTAGAGAGAACGAGAATTCAAGGCCCATACCTAAACATAGTAAAAGCAATATACAGCAAACGCGGTAGCCAGCATCAAACTAAATGGAGAGAAACTTGAAGCAATCCCACTGAAATCAGGGACTAGACAGGGCTTCCCCCTTTCTCCTTATCTTTCAATATTGTACTTGAGGTACTAGCTCGGGCAATTCGACAACATAAGGAGGTCAAAGGGATACAAATGGGAAAGGAAGACGTCAAACTATCATTATTTGCAGACGACATGATAGTCTACGTAAGTGACCCAAAAAACTCCACTAGAGAGCTCCTACAGCTGATAAACAACTTCAGCAAAGTGGCAGGATATAAAATCAACACAAGCAAATCAGTGGCCTTCCTATACTCAAAGGATAAGCAGGCTGAGAAAGAAATTAGGGAAATGACCCCCTTCACAATAGCCACAAACAGTATAAACTATCTTGGGGTGACTCTTACCAAACATGTGAAAGATCTGTATGACAAGAACTTCAAGACTCTGAAGAAAGAAATGAAAGAAGACCTCAAAAAATGGGAAAACCTCCCATGCTCATGGATTGGTAGAATCAATATAGTTAAAATGGCCATTTTGCCAAAAGCAATATACAGATTCAATGCAATACCCATCAAAATCCCAACTCAATTCTTCACAGAGTTAGAAAGAGCAATTATCAAATTCATCTGGAACAACAAAAAACCCAGGATAGCTAAAACTATTCTCAGCAACAAAAAAAAATCTGGGGGAATCAGTAACCCTGACCTCAAGCAATACTACAGAGCAATAGTGTTAAAAACTGCATGGTACTGGTACAGTGACAGGCAGGAGGATCAATGGAACAGGATTGAAGATCCAGAAATGAACCCACACACCTATGGACACTTGATCCTCGACAAAGAGGCTAAAAACATCCAATGGAAAAAAGATAGCCTTTTCAACAAATGGTGCTGGTTCAACTGGAGGGCAGCATGCAGAAGAATGCGAATTGATCCATTCTTTTCTCCTTGTACTAAGCTCAAATCCAAATGGATCAAGGACCTCCACATAAAGCCAGACACTCTGAAGCTAATAGAAAAGAAACTGGGGAAGACCCTTGAGGACATCGGTACAGGGAGAAAGTTTCTGAACAGAACACCAATAGCGTATGCTCTAAGAGCGAGAATTGACAAATGGGACCTCATAAAATTACAAAGTTTCTGTAAGGCAAAGGACACCATCAAGAGGACAAATCGGCAACCAACACATTGGGAAAAGATCTTCACCAATCCTATATCAGATAGAGGGCTAATATCCAATATATATAAAGAACTCAAGAAGTTAGACTCCAGAAAACCAAACAACCCTATTAAAAAATGGGGTACAGAGTTAAACAAAGAATTCTCACATGAAGAACTTCGGATGGCGGAGAAGCATCTTAAAAAATGCTCAACTTCATTATTCATTAGGGAAATGCAAATCAAAACAACCCTGAGATTTCACCTTACACCAGTCAGAATGGCTAAGATTAAAAATTCAGGAGACAGCAGGTGTTGGAGAGGGTGGGGCGAAAGAGGAACACTCCTCCACTGCTGGTGGGGTTACACATTGGTACAACCACTCTGGAAAGCAATCTGGCGGTTCCTCTGAAAACTGGGCACCTCACTTCCAGAAGATCCTGCTATACCACTCCTGGGCATATACCCAGAGCATTCCCCACCATGTAATAAGGATACATGCTCTACTATGTTCATAGCAGCCCTATTTATAATTGCCAGATGCTGGAAAGAAATCAGGTATCCCTCAACAGAAGAGTGGATGCAAAAAATGTGGTATATCTACACAATGGAGTACTATTCAGCCATTAGAAACAATGAATTCATGAAATTCTTAGGCAAATGGATGGAGCTAGAGAACATCAAACTAAGTGAGGTAACCCAGACTCAAAAGGTGAATCATGGTATGCACTTACTAATAAGTGGATATTAACCTAGAAAACTGGAATACCCAAAACATAATCCACACATCAAATGAGATCCAAGAAGAAAGGAGGAGTGGCCCCTGGTTCTGGAAAGACTCAGTGAAGCAGTATTCAACAAAACCTGAACGGGGAAGTGGGAAGGGGTGGGTGGGAGGACAGGGGAAGAGAAGGGGGCTTACGGGACTTTCGGGGAGTGGGGGGCTAGAAAAGGGGAAATCATTTGAAATGTAAGTAAATTATATCGAATAAAAAAATAAAAAAAAAGATACAACCTCAAAAAAAAGTTTTCACATATATTCCCATCAAATTTCTCACTAAAATGATTTCTAAAAATAAGTTGTCTTATCTGAAAACATCTTCTAATCCACTTTCCAATTATTTCTAATTTTCTTTGTATATCTACCAATGCATCTGTAAAATTTTCCAAGGAAATTTTCAATTTTAAAAATTTTCCGATTTACTTCCTCAATTTTTTCAGAAATAGATCAACTGAAAATTATCAGTTTTTTCAGAAAATGTGCCTAGTTTCTTTGACCACTTATTTCTAATAGTTTTTTTAATTTCTATCAATGTATCGGCCATATTTGAAAGAAAACATTCTATTTCAATTTTCCCATATGGATCTGCAATTTTTTTTTTAGAAATATGTCATGTCAAAATTGTCAATTTATCAGAAAATGTCTCCACTTACTTTTTCCTTTGCATTCTATTTGCTTTTTAATGTCTACCAATGCATCTGTAAATTTTCGAAGGAAATCTTCCATTTGAACATTTACCTATGTATTTCCTCAATTTTGCCAGAAATATGTTCTATTAAAATCTTCAGATTTATGAGAAAATGTCTCCACTTCATTTATCCACTTATTTCTCATTGTTTTTGCATGTTTACCAATGTATCTGACAAATATGGCAAGAAAACCGTCCACTTATCATTTTTTCACGAGTTTCCTCATTTTCATAGAAATAAGGTTGACGAAAATCTTCAGTATTATCAGAGAATGTCTACACTTCCTTTTTCCAATATCAGTAAGGTTATTTGTATGTCGACCAATGTATCTGAAAAATTTTCAAAGAAAATCTTCCATTTTAACATTCTTCCTTTGTATTTCCTAAATTTTCCAGGAATGTGATGTATGAGAAACTATAGACTTTTCCGAAAATGTCTCCACCTTGTTTTTCCTATTGTTTATAATAGTTTTTGTATGTCTACCAATTTATCTTTAAAATTACCAGGAATATTTTCAAGTTTAATATTTTACTCATGAATTTCCTCTGTTTTCTAAGAAATGTTATATGTAAATAAGTCAGTTCTATCAGAAAATGTCTCCACTTTGTTTTTGCAAGTATTTCTAATTGTTTTTCTATGTCTACCAACATATGTGTAAAATTTTCCATAATCTTCCATGTTAAAATTTTCCCATGTATTCCCTCAAATTTGTCAGAAAAATGATTTCTAAAAATATTTTCCTTATCAGAAAATATCTCCAATTCCACTTTCCAATTATTTCAAATTGTCTTTGTATATCTACAAATGCATCTGTAAAATTTTCTGAGGAAAGTTTCAATTTTAAAAAATTTCCCAATTATTTCCTCAATTTTTTCAGAAATACGTCATGTGAAAATTGTCAGTTTTATCAGAAAATGTGTCCACTTTCTTTGTCCACTTATTTCTAATAGTTTTTAATATCTATCAATGTATTGTTCAAATTTTCAAGGAAAACCTTCTATGTCAATTTTCTCATTTACATCAGCTATTTTTTAAGAATATTTCATGTCAAAATTGTTAGTTTCTCAGAAAATGTCTCCACTTACTTTTTCCTTTTCATTCTAGTTTCTTTCTCATGTCTACCAATGTATCTGTAAATTTTCCAAGAAAATCTTCGATTTTAACATTTACCTATGTATTTCCTCAATTTTGTGAGAACTATGTTCTATTCAAATATTCAGATTTATGAGAAAATGTCTCCACTTCATTGATCCACTTATTTCTAAATGTTTTTGTATGTATACCAATGTATCTGACAAATATTGCAAGAAAATCGTCCTCTTATCATTTTTTCACGAGTTTCCTCTTTTTATAGGAATAAGGTTGATGAAAATCTGCAGTATTATCAGAAAATATCTGCACTTCCTTTTTCCAGTTACCAGCAATGGTATTTGTATGTCAACCAATGTATCTGTAACATTTTCAAAGAAAATCTTCCATTTTAACATTCTTCCTTTGAATTTCCTAAATTTACCAGGAATATGATATATGAAAAACGTCAGTTTATTCAGAAATTGTCTCCACCTTGTTTTTCCTATTGTTTATAATAGTTTTTGTATGTCTACCAATTTATCTTTAAAATTACCAGGAATATTTTCGATTTTATAATTTTACTCATGAATTTTCTCTGTTTTCAAAGAAATGTTATATGTAAATAAGTCAGTTCTATCAGAAAATGTCTCCACTTTCTTTTTGCACGTATTTCTAATTGTTTTTGTATGTCTACCAACATATGAGTAAAATTTTCCACAATCTTCCATGTTAAATTTTTCCCATATATTCCCTCAAATTTGTCAGAAAAATGATTTCTAAAAATATTTGCCTTATCATAAAATATCTCAAATTCTACTTTCCAATTATTTCAAATTGTCTTTGTATATCTACAAATGCATCTGTAAATTTTTCCAAGGAAATTTTCAATTTTAAAAATTTTCCCATTTATTTTCTCATTTGTTATAAAATAGGTCATGTGAAAATTGTCAGTTTTATCAGAAAATGTGTCTACTTACTTTGTCTACTTATTTCTAATATTTTTTTGTTGTCTATCAATATATCAGTCAAATTTTCCAAGAAAACCTTCTATATCAATTTTCCCATATATATTTGGAATTATTTTAGAAATATGTCTTGTCAAAATTGTCAGTTTATCAGAAAATGTCTCCACTTACTTTTTTCCTTTGCTTTCTAGTTGCTTTCTCATGTCTAGCAAAGCATCTGTAAATTTTCCAAGAAAATCTTCCATTTAATATTTAACTATGAATTACCTCAATTTTGTCAGATATATGTTGTATTAAAATCTTCAGATTTATGAGAAAATGTCTCCACTTCATTGATCCACTTATTTCTAAATGTTTTTATATGTTTACCAATGTATCTGACAAATATTGCAAAAAACTGTCCGCTTATCATTTTTTCACGAGTTTCTTCATTTTCATAGAAATAAGGTTGATGAAAATCTTCAGTATTATCAGAAAATATCTGCCCTTCCTTTTCCAATTATCAGTAATGGTATTTGTATGTCGACCAATGTATCTGTAAAATTTTCAAAGAAAATCTTCCATTTTAACATTCTTCCTTTGTATTTCTTAAATTTTCCAGGAATATAATACATGAAAAACTTTAGTTTTTTTCAGAAAATGTCTCCACCTTGTTTTTCCTAATGTTTATAATAATTTTTGTATGTATACCAATTTTTCTTTAAAATCACCAGGCATTTTTCATTTTAATATTTTACTCATGAAATTTCTATGTATTCTCAGAAATCTTATATGTAATTGACTCCGTTTTATCAGAAAATGTCTCCACTTTCTTTTTGCAATTATTTCTAATAATTTTATATGTGTACCAACATATGTGTAAAATTTCCCATAAACTACCTTTTTAAATTTTTCTGATATATTCCCTCAAATTTGTCGGAAAAATGATTTCTAAAAATATTTTGTCTTATCAGAAAATATCTCCAATTCCACTCTCCAATTACTTCTAAATGTCTTTGTATATCTACGAATGCATCTGTAAATTTTTCCAAGGAAATTTTCAATTTTAAAAATTTTCCCATTTATTTCCTCATTTTTTTTCAGATATAGGTCATGTGAAAATTGTCAGTTTTATCAGAAAATGTGTCCCCTTTCTTTGTCCACTTATTTCTAATAGTTTTTTTTAATATCTATCAATGTATTGGTCAAATTTTCAAAGAAAACTTTCTATTTCAAATTTCCCATATATATTTGCAATTTTTAAAAAATATTTCATGTCAAAATTGTTAGTTTCTGAGAAAATGTCTCCACTTAGATTTTCCGTTTCATTCTAGTTGCTTTCTCATGTCTACCAATGCATCTGTAAATTTTCCAAGAAAATCTTCCATTTTAACATTTACCTATGCATTTCCTCAATTTTGTCAGAAATATGTTCTATCAAATCTTCAGACTTATGAGAAAATGTCTCCACTTCATTGATCCACTTATTTCTCAATGTTTTTGTATGTTTACCAATGTATCTGACAAATATTGCAAGAAAACCATCCTCTTATCATTTTTTCACGAATTTCCTCATTTTCATAGAAATAAGGTTGATGAAAATCTTCAGTATTATCAGAAAATATCTGCACTTCCTTTTTCCAATTATCAGCAATGGTAATTGTATGTCGACCAATGTATCTGTAAAATTTTCAAATAAAATCTTCCATTTTAACATTCTTCTTTTGAATTTCCTAAATTTGCCTGGAATATGATGTATGAAAAATATCACTTTATTCAGAAAATGTCTCCACCTTGTTTGTCCTACTGTATATAATAGTTTTTGTATGTCTACCAATTTATCTTTAAAATTAGCAGGAATATTTTCGATTTTAATATTTTACTCATGAATTTCCTCTGTTTTCTAAGAAATGTTATATGTAAATAAGTCAGTTCTATCAGAAAAATGTCTCCACTTTCTTTTTGTAAGTATTTCTAATTGTTTTTGTATGTCTCCCAACATATGTATAAAATTTTCCATAATCTTCCTTGTTAAAATTTTCCCATATATTCCCTCAAATTTGTCAGAAAAATGATTTCTAAAAATATTTGCCTTATCAGAAAATATCTCCAATTCCACTTTCCAATTATTTCAAATTGTCTTTCTACATCTCCAAATTGTCTTTGTGTATGTAACATTGCATCTGTAAAATTTTCAAAGGAAATTTTCAATTTTATATATTTTGCCATTTATTTCATCAATTATCCTAAAATAGGTCATGTGGAAATTGTTAGTTTTATCAACAACTGCATCCACTTATTTTGTCTACTTATTTCTAATAGTTTCTTAATGTCTATCAATGTATCGGTCAAATTTTCCAAGGAAATGTTCTATATCAATTTCTACAAATATATATGCAATTTTTTTTAGAAATATATATTGTCAAAATTGTCACTTCATCAGAAAATATCTCCACGTACTTTTTCCTTTGCTTTCTAGTTGGTTTCTCATGTCTACCAATGCATCTGTAAATTTTCCAAGAAAATCTTCCATTTTACCATATACCTATGTATTTCCTCATTTTGTCAGAAATATGTTCTATTAAAATCTTCAGATTTATGAGAAAATGTCTCCACTTCATTGATCCAATTATTTCTAAATATTTTTGCATGTTTACCAATGTATCTGACAAATATTGCAAGAAAACCGTCCACTTTTCATTTTTTCATGAGTTTCCTCATTTTCATAGAAATAAGGTTGATTAAAATCTTCAGTATTATCAGAAAATGTCTACACTTCCTTTTTCCAATTATCAGTAAAAGTGTTTGTATGTCGACCAATGTATCTGTAAAATTTTCAAAGAAAATCTTCAATTTTAACATTCTTCCTTTGTATTTCCTAAATTTGCCAGGAATATGGTATATGAAAAACTTCAGCTTTTTCAGAAAATGTCTCGAACTTTTTTTCCTATTGTTTATAATGGTTTTTGTATGTCTACCAATTTAACTTTAAAATCACCAGGAATATTTACCATTTTAATATTTTACTCATGAATTTCCTCTGTTTTCTCAGAAATGTTATATGTAAAGAATTCAGTTATATCAGAAAATGTCTCCACTTTTTTCTGCAAGTATTTTGATTGTTTTTGTATGTCTACCAACATATGCGTAAAATTTTCTATAATCTTCCGTTTTAAAACTTTCCCATATATTCCCTCACATTTGTCAGAAAAATGATTTCTAAAAATATTTGTCTTATCAGAAAATATCTCCAATTCCACTTTCAATTATTTCAAATTGTCTTTGTGTATCTAACAATGCATCTGTAAAATTTTCAAAGGAAATTTTCAATTTTATATATTTTCCCATTTATTTCCTCAAGTATTCTAAAATAGGTCATGTTGAAATTCTTAGTTTTATCAACAACTGCGTTTACTTATTTTGTCCACTTATTTCTAATAGTTTCCTAATGTCTATCAATGTATTGGTCAAATATTCGAAGAAAACTTTCTATCTCAATTTTCCCATATACATCTGCAATTTTTTTTAGAAATATGTCTTGTCAAAATTGTCAGTTTATCAGAAAATGTCTCTACTTAGTTTTTCTTTGCTTTCTAGTTGCTTTCTCATGTTTACCAATACATCTGTAAATTTTCCAAGAAAATCTTCCATTTTAACATTTACCTGTGAATTTCCTCAATTTTGTCAGAAATATGTTCTATTAAAATCTTCAGATTTATGAGAAAATGTCTCCACTTCATTGATCCACTTATTTCTAAATTTTTTTGTATATTTACCAAGGTATCTGACAAATATTACAAGAAAACCGTCTACTTATCATTTTTTCATGGGTTTCCACATTTTCATAGGAATAAGGTTGATGAAAATCTTCAGTATTATCAGAAAATATCTGCACTTCCTTTTTCCAGTTATCAGTAAAGATATTTGTATGTCGACCAAAGTGTCTGTAAAATTTTCAAAGAAAATCTTCCATTTTAACATTTTTCCTTTGTATTTCCTAAATTTGCCAGGAATATGTTTTATGAAAAATATCAGTTTTTTTAGTCAATATCTCCACCTTCTTTATCCAATTGTTTATAATAGTTTTTTTAAGGTTACCAAATTATCTTTTAAATTACCAGGAATATTTTCCATTTTAATATTTTACTCATGAATTTCCTCTGTTTTCTCAGAAATGTTGTATGTAAATAAGTCAGTTCTATCAGAAAATGTCTCCACTTATTTTGGTAAGTATTTCTAATTATTTTTGTATGTC
This sequence comes from Apodemus sylvaticus, assembly GCF_947179515.1. Lineage (NCBI taxonomy): Eukaryota > Metazoa > Chordata > Mammalia > Rodentia > Muridae > Apodemus > Apodemus sylvaticus. The sequence goes on along the minus strand of NC_067495.1, from coordinate 83,887,531 downwards.
TACCAACCTATGTGTAAAATTTTCCACAATCTTCCATTTTAAAATTTTCCCATATCTTTTCTTATATTTGTCAGAAAAATGAATTCTAAAAATATTTGTCTTATCAGAAAATATCTCCAATTCTAATTTCCAATTATTTCAAATTGCCTTTGTATATCTACCAATGCATTTGTAAAATTTTTAGGAAAATTTCAATTTTAAAAATTTTCCCATTTATTTCCTCAATTTTTCCAAAATAGGTCATGTGAAAATTGTCAGTTTTATCAGAAAATGTGTCTACTTACTTTGTCCACTTATTTCTCAGAGTTTTTAAATGTCTAACAATGTATTGGTTAAATTTTCTAAGAAAGCATTCTACATCAATTTTCCCATATATATCTGCATTTTTTTTAGAAATATGTCTTGTCCAAATTGTCAGTTTATCAGAAAATGTCTCCACTTACTTTGTCCTTTGCTTTCTAGTTGCTTTCTCATGTCTACCAATGCATCTGTAAATTTTCCAAGAAAATCTTCCATTTTAACATTTACCTATGAATTTTCTCAATTTTGTCAGAAATATGTTCTACTAAAATCTTCAGATTTATGAGATCATGTCTCAACTTCATTGATCCACTTATTTCTAAATGTTTTTGTATGTTTACCAATGTATCTGCCAAATATTGCAAGAAAACCATCCACTTATCATTTTCTATTAGTATCCTAATTTTCATAGAAATAAGGTTGATGAAAATCTTCAGTATTATCAGAAAATGTCTACACTTCCTTTTTCCAATTATCACTTAAGTTAGTTGTATGTCGACCAATGTATCTGTAATATTTTCAAAGAAAATCTTCCATTTTAACATTCTTCCTTTTATTTCCTAAATTTCCCAGGAATATGATATATGAAAAACTTCAGTTTTTTCAGAACATGTCTCCACCTTGTTTTTCCTATTGTTTATAATAGTTTTTGTATGTCTACCAATTTATCTTTGAAATAACCAGGACTATTTTCCATTTTAATATTTTACTCATGTATTTCCTCTGTTTTCTCAGAAATGTTATGTGTAAATAAGTCAGTTCTATCAGAAAATGTCTCCACTTTCTTTTTGCAAGTATATCTAATTGCTTTTGTATTTCTACCAACTTATGTGTCAAATTTTCCATAATCTTCCATTTTAAAATTTTCCCATATATTTTCTCAAATTTGACAGAAAAATGAATTCAAAAGAAATTTTCTTATCAGAAAATATCTCCCATTCCACTTTCCAATGATTTCAAATTTTCTTTGTATATCTACCAATGCATCTGTAAAATTTTCCAAGGAAATTTTCAATTTTGAAAAATTTCCCATTTATTTCCTCAATTTTTCCAAAATAGGTCATGTGAAAATTCTCAGTTTTTTCAGAAAATGTGTCTACTTACTTTGTAAACTTATTTCTAAGAGTTTTTTAATGTCTAACAATGTATTGGTTAAGTTTTCCAAGAAAGCATTCTACATCAATTTTGCGATAAATATCTGCAATTTTTTTAGAAATATGTCTTGTCCAAATTGTCAGTTTATCAGAAAATATCTCCACTTACTTTGTCCTTTGCTTTCTGGTTGCTTTCTCATGTCTACCAATGCATCTGTAAATTTTCGGGAAAAATCTTCCATTTTAACATTTAACTATGAATTTACTCATTTTTGTCAGAAATATGTTCCATTAAAATCTTCAGATTTATGAGAAAATGTCTCCAATCATTGATCCACTTATTTCTAATGTTTTTGTATGTTTACCAATGTATCTGACAAATATTGCAAGAAAACCGTCCACTTATCATTTTTCATGAATTTCCTCATTTTCATAGAAATAAGGTTGATGAAAATCTTCAGTATTATCAGAAAAAGTCTACACTTCCTTTTTCCAGTTATCAGTTAAGTTATTTGTATGTCAACCAATGTATCTGTAAAATTTTCAAAAAAAATCTTCCATTTTAACATTCTTTCTTTGTATTTCCTAAATTTGCCAGGAATATGACATAGGAAAAACTTCAGTTTTTTCAGAAAGTGTCTCCAACTTGTTTTTCCTATTGTTTTTATTAGTTTTTTTATGTCTACCAATTTATCTTTGAAATAACCAGGACTATTTTCCATTTTAATATTTTACTCATGAATTTCCTCTGTTTTCTCAGAAATGTTATATATAAATAAGTCAGTGCTATCAGAAAATGGCTCCACTTTCTTTTTGCAAGAATATCTAATTGTTTTTGTATTTCTACCAACATATGTGTCAAATTTTCCATAATCTTCCATTTTAAAATTTTCCCATATATTTTCTCAAATTTGTCAGAAAAATGAATTCCAAAGATATTTGTCTTATTAGAAAATATCTCCAATTCCACTTTCCAATTATTTCAAATTGTATTTGTATATCTACCAATGCATCTATAAAATTATGCAAGGAAGTTTTCAATTTTAAAAGTTTCCCATTTATTTCCTCAATTTTTCCAAAATAGGTCATGTTAAAATTGTCAGTTTTATCCAAAAAATGTGTCTATTTACTTTGTCCACTTATTTATAAGAGTTTTTTTTTTAATGTCAATCAATGTATTGGTCAAATTTTCCAAGAAAAGCTTCATTGATTCACTTATTTCTAAATGTTTTTGTATGTTTCCCAGTGTATCTGACAAATATTGCAAGAAAACTGTCCACTTATCATTTTCATGAGTTTCCTCATATTCGTAGAAATAAGGTTGATGAAAATCTTCAGTATTATCAGAAAATATCTACACTTCCTTTTTCCAATTATCAGTTAAGTTATTTGTGTGTCGACCAACGTATCTGTAAAATTTTCAAAGAAAATCTTCCATTTTAACATTCTTCCTTTGTATTTCCTAAATTTGCCAGGAATATGACATATGAAAAACTTCAGTTTTTTTCAGAAAATGTCTCCAACTTGTTTTTCCTATTGTTTATAATAGTTTTTGTATGTCTACCAATTTATCTTTGAAATAACCAGTACTATTTTCCATTTTAATATTTTACTCATGAATTTCCTCTGTTTTCTTAGAAATGTTGTATGTAAATAAGTCAGTTCTATCAGAAAATGTCTCCACTTTTTTTTGCAAGTATTTCTAATTGTTTTTGTATGTCTACCAACATATGTGTAAAATTTTCCGTAATCTTCCATTTTAAATTTTTCCCATATCTTTTCTTAAATTTGTCAGAAAAAATGAATTCTAAAAATATTTGTCTTATCAGAAAATATCTCCAATTCCACTTTCCAATTATTTCAAATTGTCTTTGTATATCTACCAATGCATCTGTAAAATTTTCCAAGGAAATTTTCAATTTTAAACATTTTCCCATTTATTTCCTCAATTTTTCCAAAATAGGTCATGTGAAAATTCTCAGTTTTTTCAGAAACTGTGTCTACTTACTTTGTAAACTTATTTCTAAGAGTTTTTTAATGTCTAACAATGTATTGGCTAAATTTTCTAAGAAAGCATTCTACATCAATTTTCCCATATATATCTGCAATTTTTTTAGATATATGTCTTGTCCAAATTGTCAGTTTATCAGAAAATGTCGCCACTTACTTTGTCCTTTTCTTTCTGGTTGCTTTCTCATGTCTACCAATGCATCTGTAAATTTTCCAAGAAAATCTTCCATTTTAACATTTACCTATGAATTTCCTCAATTTTGTCAGAAATATGTTCTATTAAAATCTTCAGATTTATGAGAATATGTTTCCACTTCATTGATCCACTTATTTCTAAATGTTTTTGTATGTTTACCAATGTATCTGACAAATATTGCAAGAAAACCGTCCACTTACATTTTTTCATGAGTTTTCTAATTTTCATAGAAATATGGTTGATGAAAGTCTTAAGTATTATCAGAAAATATCTACACGTCCTTTTTCCAATTATCACTTAAGTTATTTGTATGTCAACCAATGTATCTGTAATATTTTCAAAGAAAATCTTGAATTTTAACATTCTTCCTTTTATTTCCTAAATTTCCCAGGAATATGATATATGAAAAACTTCAGTTTTTTCAGAACATGTCTCCACCTTGTTTTTCCTATTGTTTATAATAGTTTTTGTATGTCTGCCAATTTATCTTTGAAATAACCAGGACTATTTTCCATTTTAATATTTTACTCATGAATTTCCTCTGTTTTGTCAGAAATGTTATATGTAAATAAGACATTTCTATCAGAAAATGTCTCCACTTTTTTTTGCAAGTATTTCTAAGTGTTTATGTATGTCTACCAACATATGTGTCAAATTTTCCATAATCTTCCATTTTAAAATTTTCCAATATATTTTCCCAAGTTTGTCAGAAAAATGAATTTAAAAGATATTTGTCTTATAAGAAAATGTCTCCAATTCCACTTTCCAATTATTTCAAATTGTCAGTTTTATCAGAAAATGTGTCTACTTACTTTGTCTCCTTATTTCTAAGAGTTTTTTAATGTCTAACAATGTATTGGTTAAATTTTCCAAGAAAGCATTCTACATCAATTTCCCATATATATCTGCAATTTCTTTAGAAATATGTGTTGCCTAAATAGTCAGTTTATCTGAAATTGTCTCCACTTACTTTTTCAATTGCTTTCTAGTTGCTTTCTCATGTCTACCAATGCATCTGTAAATTTTCCAAGAAAATCTTCTATTTTAACATTTACCTATGAATTTCCTAAATTTGCCAGGAATATGATATATGAAAAACTTCAGTTTTTTCAGAAAATGTCTCCAACTTGTTTTTCCTATTGTTTATAATATTTTTTGTATGTCTACCAATTTATCTTTGAAATAACTAGTACTATTTTCCATTTTAATATTTTACTCATGAATTTCCTCTGTTTTGTCAGAAATGTTATATGTAAATAAGACATTTCTATCAGAAAATGTCTCCACTTTTTTTTGCAAGTATTTCTAAGTGTTTATGTATGTCTACCAACATATGTGTCAAATTTTCCATAATCTTCCATTTTAAAATTTTCCAATATATTTTCCCAAGTTTGTCAGAAAAATGAATTTAAAAGATATTTGTCTTATAAGAAAATGTCTCCAATTCCACTTTCCAATTATTTCAAATTGTCAGTTTTATCAGAAAATGTGTCTACTTACTTTGTCTCCTTATTTCTAAGAGTTTTTTAATGTCTAACAATGTATTGGTTAAATTTTCCAAGAAAGCATTCTACATCAATTTCCCATATATATCTGCAATTTCTTTAGAAATATGTGTTGCCTAAATAGTCAGTTTATCTGAAATTGTCTCCACTTACTTTTTCAATTGCTTTCTAGTTGCTTTCTCATGTCTACCAATGCATCTGTAAATTTTCCAAGAAAATCTTCTATTTTAACATTTACCTATGAATTTCCTAAATTTGCCAGGAATATGATATATGAAAAACTTCAGTTTTTTCAGAAAATGTCTCCAACTTGTTTTTCCTATTGTTTATAATATTTTTTGTATGTCTACCAATTTATCTTTGAAATAACCAGTACTATTTTCCATTTTAATATTTTACTCATGAATTTCCTCTGTTTTCTCAGAAATGTTACATGTAAATAAGTCAGTTTTATCAAAAAATGTCTCTACTTTCTTTTTGCAAGTATATCTAATTGTTTCTGTATTTCTACCAACATATGTGTCAAATTTTCCATAATCTTCCTTTTTAAAGTTTTCCCATATATTTTCTCAAATTTGTCAGAAAAATGAATTCAAAAGATATTTGTCTTATCAGAAAATATCTCTAATTCCGCTTTCAAATTATTTCAAATTGTCTTTGTATATCTACCAATGCATCTGTAAAATTTTCCAAGGAAAATTTCAATTTTAAAAAATTTTCCCATTTATTTCCTCAATTTTTCCAAAATAGGTCATGTGAAAATTGTCAGTTTTATCAGAAAATGTGTCTACTTACTTTGTCCACTTATTTCTAAGAGGTTTTTAATGTCGATCAATGTATTGGTCAAATTTTCCAAGAAAAGCTTCATTGATCCACTTATTTCTAAATGTTTTTGTATGTTTACCAATGTATCTGACAAATATTGCAAGAAAACCGTCCACTTATCATTTTCATGAGTTTCCTAATTTTCATAGAATTAAGGTTGATGAAAATCTTCAGTATTATCAGAAAATGTCTACACTTCCTTTTTCTAATTATCAGTTATTTGTATGTCGACCAATGGATCTGTAAAATTTTCAAAGAAAATCTTCCATTTTAACATTCTTCCTTTGTATTTCCTAAATTTGCCAGGAATGTGATATATGAAATACTTCAGTTTTTCAGAAAATGTCTCCAACTTGTTTTTCCTATTGTTTATATTAGTTTTTGTATGTCTACCAACTTATCTTTAAAATCACCAAGAATATTTTCCATTTTAATATTTTACTCATGAATTTCCTCTGTTTTCTCCGAAATGTTATATGTAAATAAGTCAGTTCTATCAGAAAATGTCTCCACTTTTTTTTGCAAGTATTTCTAATTGTTTTTGTAGGTCAACCAACATATGTGTAAAATTTTCTGTAATCTTCCATTTTAAATTTTTCCCATATCTTTCTTAAATTTGTCAGAAAAATCAATTCTAAAAATATTTGTCTTATCAGAAAATATCTCCAATTCCACGTTCCAGTTATTTCAAATTGTCTTTGTATATATACCAATGCATCTGTAAAATTTTCCAAGGAAATTTTCAATTTTAAAAATTTTCCCATTTATTTCCTCAAATTTTCCATAATAGGTCATGTGAAAATTGTCAGTTTTATCAGAAAATGTGTCTACTTACTTTGTCCACTTATTTCTAAGAGTTTTTTAATGTCTATCAATGTATTGGTCAAATTTTCCAAGAAAACCTTCTATATCAATTTTCCCATATATATCTGCAATTTTTTTAAAAATATGTCTTGTCAAAATTTTCAGTTTATCAGAAAATATCTCCACTTACTTTTTCCTTTGCTTTCTAGTTGCTTTCTCATGTCTGCCAATTCATCTGTAAATTTTCCAAGAAAACCTTCCATTTTAACATTTACCTATGAATTTCCTCAATTTAGTCAGAAATATGTTCTATTAAAATATTCATATTTATGAGAAAATGTCTCCACTTCATTGATCCATTTATTTCTAAATGTTTTTGTATGTTTACCAATGTATCTGACAAATATTGCAAGAAAACCGTCCACTTATCATTTTTTCATGAGTTTCCTCATTTTCATAGAAATAAGGTTGATGAAAATCTTCAGTATTATCAGAAAATGTCTACACTTCCTTTTTCCAATTTTAAGTTATTTATATGTCGACCAATGTATCTGTTAAATTTTCAAAGAAAATCTTCCATTTTAACATTCATCCTTTCTATTTCCTAAATTTGCCAGGAATATGATATATGAAAAACTTCAGTTTTTTCAGAAAATGTCTCCAACTTGTTTTTCCTATTGTTTATAAATGTTTTTGTATGTCTACCAATTTATCTTTAAAATCACCAGGAATACTTTCCATTTTAATATTTTACTCATGAATATCCTCTGTTTTCTCAGAAATGTTATATGTAAATAAGTCAGTTCTATAAGAAAATGTCTCCCCTTTTTTTGCAGGTATATCTGATTGTTTTTGTATGTCTACCAACATATGTGTAAAATTTTCCATAATCTTCTATTTTAAAATTTTCCCATGTATTCCCTCAAATTTGTCAGAAAAATGATTTCTAAAAATATTTGTCTTATCATAAAATATCTCCAAATCCACTTTCCAATTATTTCAAATTGTCTTTGTGTATCTAACAATGCATCTGTAAATTTTCAAAATAAATTTTCAATTTTATATATTTTCCCATTTATTTCCTCAATTATTCTATAATAGTTCATGTGGAAATTGTTAGTTTTATCAAAAACTGCATCCACTTATTTTGTCCACGTATTTCTAAGAGTTTCTTAATGTCTATCAATGTATCGGTCAAATTTTCCAAGAAAATATTCTGTATCAATTTCCCCATATATATCTGTAATTTTTTTAGAAATATGTATTGTCAAAATTGTCAATTCATCAGAAAATGTCTCCACGTACTTTCTCCTTTGCTTTCTAGATGCTTTCTCATGTCTACCAATGCATCTGTAAATTTTCTAAGAAAATCTTCTATTTTAACATTAACCTATGTATTTCCTCAATTTTGTCAGAAATATGTTCTATTAAAATCTTCAGATTTATGAGAAAATGTCTCCACTTCATTTATTTAATTATTTCTAAATATTTTTGCTTGTTTACCAATGTATCTGACAAATATTGCAAGAAAACCGTCCACTTACCATTTTTTCATGAGTTTCCTCATTTTTATAGGAATAAGGTTGATGAAAATCTTCAGTATTACCAGAAAATGTCTGCACTTCCTTTTTCCAATTATCAGTAATGGTATTTGTATGTCGACCAATGAATCTGTATAATTTTCAAAGAAAATCTTCCATTTTAACATTCTTTTTGTATTTCCTAAATTTGCCAGGAATATGATATATGAAAAACTTGAGATTTTTACAGAAAATGTCTCCAACTTGTTTTTCCTATTGTTTATAATAGTTTTTGTTTGTCTACCAATTTATATTTAAAATCACGAGGAATATTTTCCATTTTAATATTTTACTCATGAATTTCCTCTATTTTCTCAGAAATGTTATATGTATATAAGTAAATTCTATCAGAAAAAATCTCCACATTTTTTGTAAGTATTTCTAATTGCTTTTGTATGTGTACCAACATATGTGTAAAATTTTCCATAATCTTCTATTTTAAAAATTTCCCACATATTCCTTTACATTTGTCAGAAAAATGATTTCTAAAAATAGTAGTCTTATTGGAAATTATCTCAATATTCCACTTTCAATTATTTCAAATTGTCTTTGTGTCTCTAACAATGCATCTGTAAAATTTTCAATGGAAATTTTCACTTCTATGTATTTTCCAATTTATTTCCTCAATTATTCTTAAATAGGTCATGTGAAAATTGTTAGTTTTATCAAAAACTGTGTCCACTGATTTTGTCCACGTATTTCTAAGAGTTTCTTAATGTCTATCAATGTATCGGTCAAATTTTCCAAGAAAATATTCTATATCAATTTTCACATATATATCTGCAATTTTTTTTAGAAATACGTCTTGTCAAAATTGTCAGTTTATCAGAAAATATCTCCATTTACTTTTTCCATTGCTTTCTAGTTGCTTTCTCATCTCTACCAATGCATCTGTAAATTTTCCAAGAAAATCTTCCATTTTAACATTTACCTATGTATTTCCTCAATTTTGTCAGAAATATGTTCTAGTCAAATCTTCAGACTTATGAGAAAATGTCTCCACTTCATTGATCCACTTATTTCTCAATGTTTTTGTATGTTTACCAATGTATCTGACAAATATTGCAAGAAAACCATCCTCTTATCATTTTTTCACGAATTTCCTCATTTTCATAGAAATAAGGTTGATGAAAATCTTCAGTATTATCAGAAAATATCTGCACTTCCTTTTTCCAATTATCAGCAATGGTAATTGTATGTCGACCAATGTATCTGTAAAATTTTCAAATAAAATCTTCCATTTTAACATTCTTCTTTTGAATTTCCTAAATTTGCCTGGAATATGATGTATGAAAAATATCACTTTATTCAGAAAATGTCTCTACCTTGTTTGTCCTACTGTATATAATAGTTTTTGTATGTCTACCAATTTATCTTTAAAATTAGCAGGAATATTTTCGATTTTAATATTTTACTCATGAATTTCCTCTGTTTTCTAAGAAATGTTATATGTAAATAAGTCAGTTCTATCAGAAAAATGTCTCCACTTTCTTTTTGTAAGTATTTCTAATTGTTTTTGTATGTCTCCCAACATATGTATAAAATTTTCCGTAATCTTCCTTGTTAAAATTTTCCCATATATTCCCTCAAATTTGTCAGAAAAATGATTTCTAAAAATATTTGCCTTATCAGAAAATATCTCCAATTCCACTTTCCAATTATTTCAAATTGTCTTTCTACATCTCCAAATTGTCTTTGTGTATGTATCATTGCATCTGTAAAATTTTCAAAGGAAATTTTCAATTTTATATATTTTGCCATTTATTTCATCAATTATCCTAAAATAGGTCATGTGGAAATTGTTAGTTTTATCAACAACTGCATCCACTTATTTTGTCTACTTATTTCTAATAGTTTCTTAATGTCTATCAATGTATCGGTCAAATTTTCCAAGGAAATGTTCTATATCAATTTCTACAAATATATATGCAATTTTTTTTAGAAATATATATTGTTAAAATTGTCACTTCATCAGAAAATATCTCCACGTACTTTTTCCTTTGCTTTCTAGTTGGTTTCTCATGTCTACCAATGCATCTGTAAATTTTCCAAGAAAATCTTCCATTTTACCATATACCTATGTATTTCCTCATTTTGTCAGAAATATGTTCTATTAAAATCTTCAGATTTATGAGAAAATGTCTCCACTTCATTGATCCAATTATTTCTAAATATTTTTGCATGTTTACCAATGTATCTGACAAATATTGCAAGAAAACCGTCCACTTTTCATTTTTTCATGAGTTTCCTCATTTTCATAGAAATAAGGTTGATTAAAATCTTCAGTATTATCAGAAAATGTCTACACTTCCTTTTTCCAATTATCAGTAAAAGTGTTTGTATGTCGACCAATGTATCTGTAAAATTTTCAAAGAAAATCTTCAATTTTAACATTCTTCCTTTGTATTTCCTAAATTTGCCAGGAATATGGTATATGAAAAACTTCAGCTTTTTCAGAAAATGTCTCGAACTTTTTTTCCTATTGTTTATAATGGTTTTTGTATGTCTACCAATTTAACTTTAAAATCACCAGGAATATTTACCATTTTAATATTTTACTCATGAATTTCCTCTGTTTTCTCAGAAATGTTATATGTAAAGAATTCAGTTATATCAGAAAATGTCTCCACTTTTTTCTGCAAGTATTTTGATTGTTTTTGTATGTCTACCAACATATGCGTAAAATTTTCTATAATCTTCCGTTTTAAAACTTTCCCATATATTCCCTCACATTTGTCAGAAAAATGATTTCTAAAAATATTTGTCTTATCAGAAAATATCTCCAATTCCACTTTCAATTATTTCAAATTGTCTTTGTGTATCTAACAATGCATCTGTAAAATTTTCAAAGGAAATTTTCAATTTTATATATTTTCCCATTTATTTCCTCAAGTATTCTAAAATAGGTCATGTTGAAATTCTTAGTTTTATCAACAACTGCGTTTACTTATTTTGTCCACTTATTTCTAATAGTTTCCTAATGTCTATCAATGTATTGGTCAAATATTCGAAGAAAACTTTCTATCTCAATTTTCCCATATACATCTGCAATTTTTTTTAGAAATATGTCTTGTCAAAACTGTCAGTTTATCAGAAAATGTCTCTACTTAGTTTTTCTTTGCTTTCTAGTTGCTTTCTCATGTTTACCAATACATCTGTAAATTTTCCAAGAAAATCTTCCATTTTAACATTTACCTGTGAATTTCCTCAATTTTGTCAGAAATATGTTCTATTAAAATCTTCAGATTTATGAGAAAATGTCTCCACTTCATTGATCCACTTATTTCTAAATTTTTTTGTATATTTACCAAGGTATCTGACAAATATTACAAGAAAACCGTCTACTTATCATTTTTTCATGGGTTTCCACATTTTCATAGGAATAAGGTTGATGAAAATCTTCAGTATTATCAGAAAATATCTGCACTTCCTTTTTCCAGTTATCAGTAAAGATATTTGTATGTCGACCAAAGTGTCTGTAAAATTTTCAAAGAAAATCTTCCATTTTAACATTTTTCCTTTGTATTTCCTAAATTTGCCAGGAATATGTTTTATGAAAAATATCAGTTTTTTTAGTCAATATCTCCACCTTCTTTATCCAATTGTTTATAATAGTTTTTTTAAGGTTACCAAATTATCTTTTAAATTACCAGGAATATTTTCCATTTTAATATTTTACTCATGAATTTCCTCTGTTTTCTCAGAAATGTTGTATGTAAATAAGTCAGTTCTATCAGAAAATGTCTCCACTTATTTTGGTAAGTATTTCTAATTATTTTTGTATGTCTACCAACCTATGTGTAAAATTTTCCACAATCTTCCATTTTAAAATTTTCCCATATCTTTTCTTATATTTGTCAGAAAAATGAATTCTAAAAATATTTGTCTTATCAGAAAATATCTCCAATTCTAATTTCCAATTATTTCAAATTGCCTTTGTATATCTACCAATGCATTTGTAAAATTTTTAGGAAAATTTCAATTTTAAAAATTTTCCCATTTATTTCCTCAATTTTTCCAAAATAGGTCATGTGAAAATTGTCAGTTTTATCAGAAAATGTGTCTACTTACTTTGTCCACTTATTTCTCAGAGTTTTTAAATGTCTAACAATGTATTGGTTAAATTTTCTAAGAAAGCATTCTACATCAATTTTCCCATATATATCTGCATTTTTTTTAGAAATATGTCTTGTCCAAATTGTCAGTTTATCAGAAAATGTCTCCACTTACTTTGTCCTTTGCTTTCTAGTTGCTTTCTCATGTCTACCAATGCATCTGTAAATTTTCCAAGAAAATCTTCCATTTTAACATTTACCTATGAATTTTCTCAATTTTGTCAGAAATATGTTCTACTAAAATCTTCAGATTTATGAGATCATGTCTCAACTTCATTGATCCACTTATTTCTAAATGTTTTTGTATGTTTACCAATGTATCTGCCAAATATTGCAAGAAAACCATCCACTTATCATTTTCTATTAGTATCCTAATTTTCATAGAAATAAGGTTGATGAAAATCTTCAGTATTATCAGAAAATGTCTACACTTCCTTTTTCCAATTATCACTTAAGTTAGTTGTATGTCGACCAATGTATCTGTAATATTTTCAAAGAAAATCTTCCATTTTAACATTCTTCCTTTTATTTCCTAAATTTCCCAGGAATATGATATATGAAAAACTTCAGTTTTTTCAGAACATGTCTCCACCTTGTTTTTCCTATTGTTTATAATAGTTTTTGTATGTCTACCAATTTATCTTTGAAATAACCAGGACTATTTTCCATTTTAATATTTTACTCATGTATTTCCTCTGTTTTCTCAGAAATGTTATGTGTAAATAAGTCAGTTCTATCAGAAAATGTCTCCACTTTCTTTTTGCAAGTATATCTAATTGCTTTTGTATTTCTACCAACTTATGTGTCAAATTTTCCATAATCTTCCATTTTAAAATTTTCCCATATATTTTCTCAAATTTGACAGAAAAATGAATTCAAAAGAAATTTTCTTATCAGAAAATATCTCCCATTCCACTTTCCAATGATTTCAAATTTTCTTTGTATATCTACCAATGCATCTGTAAAATTTTCCAAGGAAATTTTCAATTTTGAAAAATTTCCCATTTATTTCCTCAATTTTTCCAAAATAGGTCATGTGAAAATTCTCAGTTTTTTCAGAAAATGTGTCTACTTACTTTGTAAACTTATTTCTAAGAGTTTTTTAATGTCTAACAATGTATTGGTTAAGTTTTCCAAGAAAGCATTCTACATCAATTTTGCGATAAATATCTGCAATTTTTTTAGAAATATGTCTTGTCCAAATTGTCAGTTTATCAGAAAATATCTCCACTTACTTTGTCCTTTGCTTTCTGGTTGCTTTCTCATGTCTACCAATGCATCTGTAAATTTTCGGGAAAAATCTTCCATTTTAACATTTAACTATGAATTTACTCATTTTTGTCAGAAATATGTTCCATTAAAATCTTCAGATTTATGAGAAAATGTCTCCAATCATTGATCCACTTATTTCTAATGTTTTTGTATGTTTACCAATGTATCTGACAAATATTGCAAGAAAACCGTCCACTTATCATTTTTCATGAATTTCCTCATTTTCATAGAAATAAGGTTGATGAAAATCTTCAGTATTATCAGAAAAAGTCTACACTTCCTTTTTCCAGTTATCAGTTAAGTTATTTGTATGTCAACCAATGTATCTGTAAAATTTTCAAAAAAAATCTTCCATTTTAACATTCTTTCTTTGTATTTCCTAAATTTGCCAGGAATATGACATAGGAAAAACTTCAGTTTTTTCAGAAAGTGTCTCCAACTTGTTTTTCCTATTGTTTTTATTAGTTTTTTTATGTCTACCAATTTATCTTTGAAATAACCAGGACTATTTTCCATTTTAATATTTTACTCATGAATTTCCTCTGTTTTCTCAGAAATGTTATATATAAATAAGTCAGTGCTATCAGAAAATGGCTCCACTTTCTTTTTGCAAGAATATCTAATTGTTTTTGTATTTCTACCAACATATGTGTCAAATTTTCCATAATCTTCCATTTTAAAATTTTCCCATATATTTTCTCAAATTTGTCAGAAAAATGAATTCCAAAGATATTTGTCTTATTAGAAAATATCTCCAATTCCACTTTCCAATTATTTCAAATTGTATTTGTATATCTACCAATGCATCTATAAAATTATGCAAGGAAGTTTTCAATTTTAAAAGTTTCCCATTTATTTCCTCAATTTTTCCAAAATAGGTCATGTTAAAATTGTCAGTTTTATCCAAAAAATGTGTCTATTTACTTTGTCCACTTATTTATAAGAGTTTTTTTTTTAATGTCAATCAATGTATTGGTCAAATTTTCCAAGAAAAGCTTCATTGATTCACTTATTTCTAAATGTTTTTGTATGTTTCCCAGTGTATCTGACAAATATTGCAAGAAAACTGTCCACTTATCATTTTCATGAGTTTCCTCATATTCGTAGAAATAAGGTTGATGAAAATCTTCAGTATTATCAGAAAATATCTACACTTCCTTTTTCCAATTATCAGTTAAGTTATTTGTGTGTCGACCAACGTATCTGTAAAATTTTCAAAGAAAATCTTCCATTTTAACATTCTTCCTTTGTATTTCCTAAATTTGCCAGGAATATGACATATGAAAAACTTCAGTTTTTTTCAGAAAATGTCTCCAACTTGTTTTTCCTATTGTTTATAATAGTTTTTGTATGTCTACCAATTTATCTTTGAAATAACCAGTACTATTTTCCATTTTAATATTTTACTCATGAATTTCCTCTGTTTTCTTAGAAATGTTGTATGTAAATAAGTCAGTTCTATCAGAAAATGTCTCCACTTTTTTTTGCAAGTATTTCTAATTGTTTTTGTATGTCTACCAACATATGTGTAAAATTTTCCGTAATCTTCCATTTTAAATTTTTCCCATATCTTTTCTTAAATTTGTCAGAAAAAATGAATTCTAAAAATATTTGTCTTATCAGAAAATATCTCCAATTCCACTTTCCAATTATTTCAAATTGTCTTTGTATATCTACCAATGCATCTGTAAAATTTTCCAAGGAAATTTTCAATTTTAAACATTTTCCCATTTATTTCCTCAATTTTTCCAAAATAGGTCATGTGAAAATTCTCAGTTTTTTCAGAAACTGTGTCTACTTACTTTGTAAACTTATTTCTAAGAGTTTTTTAATGTCTAACAATGTATTGGCTAAATTTTCTAAGAAAGCATTCTACATCAATTTTCCCATATATATCTGCAATTTTTTTAGATATATGTCTTGTCCAAATTGTCAGTTTATCAGAAAATGTCGCCACTTACTTTGTCCTTTTCTTTCTGGTTGCTTTCTCATGTCTACCAATGCATCTGTAAATTTTCCAAGAAAATCTTCCATTTTAACATTTACCTATGAATTTCCTCAATTTTGTCAGAAATATGTTCTATTAAAATCTTCAGATTTATGAGAATATGTTTCCACTTCATTGATCCACTTATTTCTAAATGTTTTTGTATGTTTACCAATGTATCTGACAAATATTGCAAGAAAACCGTCCACTTACATTTTTTCATGAGTTTTCTAATTTTCATAGAAATATGGTTGATGAAAGTCTTAAGTATTATCAGAAAATATCTACACGTCCTTTTTCCAATTATCACTTAAGTTATTTGTATGTCAACCAATGTATCTGTAATATTTTCAAAGAAAATCTTGAATTTTAACATTCTTCCTTTTATTTCCTAAATTTCCCAGGAATATGATATATGAAAAACTTCAGTTTTTTCAGAACATGTCTCCACCTTGTTTTTCCTATTGTTTATAATAGTTTTTGTATGTCTGCCAATTTATCTTTGAAATAACCAGGACTATTTTCCATTTTAATATTTTACTCATGAATTTCCTCTGTTTTGTCAGAAATGTTATATGTAAATAAGACATTTCTATCAGAAAATGTCTCCACTTTTTTTTGCAAGTATTTCTAAGTGTTTATGTATGTCTACCAACATATGTGTCAAATTTTCCATAATCTTCCATTTTAAAATTTTCCAATATATTTTCCCAAGTTTGTCAGAAAAATGAATTTAAAAGATATTTGTCTTATAAGAAAATGTCTCCAATTCCACTTTCCAATTATTTCAAATTGTCAGTTTTATCAGAAAATGTGTCTACTTACTTTGTCTCCTTATTTCTAAGAGTTTTTTAATGTCTAACAATGTATTGGTTAAATTTTCCAAGAAAGCATTCTACATCAATTTCCCATATATATCTGCAATTTCTTTAGAAATATGTGTTGCCTAAATAGTCAGTTTATCTGAAATTGTCTCCACTTACTTTTTCAATTGCTTTCTAGTTGCTTTCTCATGTCTACCAATGCATCTGTAAATTTTCCAAGAAAATCTTCTATTTTAACATTTACCTATGAATTTCCTAAATTTGCCAGGAATATGATATATGAAAAACTTCAGTTTTTTCAGAAAATGTCTCCAACTTGTTTTTCCTATTGTTTATAATATTTTTTGTATGTCTACCAATTTATCTTTGAAATAACTAGTACTATTTTCCATTTTAATATTTTACTCATGAATTTCCTCTGTTTTGTCAGAAATGTTATATGTAAATAAGACATTTCTATCAGAAAATGTCTCCACTTTTTTTTGCAAGTATTTCTAAGTGTTTATGTATGTCTACCAACATATGTGTCAAATTTTCCATAATCTTCCATTTTAAAATTTTCCAATATATTTTCCCAAGTTTGTCAGAAAAATGAATTTAAAAGATATTTGTCTTATAAGAAAATGTCTCCAATTCCACTTTCCAATTATTTCAAATTGTCAGTTTTATCAGAAAATGTGTCTACTTACTTTGTCTCCTTATTTCTAAGAGTTTTTTAATGTCTAACAATGTATTGGTTAAATTTTCCAAGAAAGCATTCTACATCAATTTCCCATATATATCTGCAATTTCTTTAGAAATATGTGTTGCCTAAATAGTCAGTTTATCTGAAATTGTCTCCACTTACTTTTTCAATTGCTTTCTAGTTGCTTTCTCATGTCTACCAATGCATCTGTAAATTTTCCAAGAAAATCTTCTATTTTAACATTTACCTATGAATTTCCTAAATTTGCCAGGAATATGATATATGAAAAACTTCAGTTTTTTCAGAAAATGTCTCCAACTTGTTTTTCCTATTGTTTATAATATTTTTTGTATGTCTACCAATTTATCTTTGAAATAACCAGTACTATTTTCCATTTTAATATTTTACTCATGAATTTCCTCTGTTTTCTCAGAAATGTTACATGTAAATAAGTCAGTTTTATCAAAAAATGTCTCTACTTTCTTTTTGCAAGTATATCTAATTGTTTCTGTATTTCTACCAACATATGTGTCAAATTTTCCATAATCTTCCTTTTTAAAGTTTTCCCATATATTTTCTCAAATTTGTCAGAAAAATGAATTCAAAAGATATTTGTCTTATCAGAAAATATCTCTAATTCCGCTTTCAAATTATTTCAAATTGTCTTTGTATATCTACCAATGCATCTGTAAAATTTTCCAAGGAAAATTTCAATTTTAAAAAATTTTCCCATTTATTTCCTCAATTTTTCCAAAATAGGTCATGTGAAAATTGTCAGTTTTATCAGAAAATGTGTCTACTTACTTTGTCCACTTATTTCTAAGAGGTTTTTAATGTCGATCAATGTATTGGTCAAATTTTCCAAGAAAAGCTTCATTGATCCACTTATTTCTAAATGTTTTTGTATGTTTACCAATGTATCTGACAAATATTGCAAGAAAACCGTCCACTTATCATTTTCATGAGTTTCCTAATTTTCATAGAATTAAGGTTGATGAAAATCTTCAGTATTATCAGAAAATGTCTACACTTCCTTTTTCTAATTATCAGTTATTTGTATGTCGACCAATGGATCTGTAAAATTTTCAAAGAAAATCTTCCATTTTAACATTCTTCCTTTGTATTTCCTAAATTTGCCAGGAATGTGATATATGAAATACTTCAGTTTTTCAGAAAATGTCTCCAACTTGTTTTTCCTATTGTTTATATTAGTTTTTGTATGTCTACCAACTTATCTTTAAAATCACCAAGAATATTTTCCATTTTAATATTTTACTCATGAATTTCCTCTGTTTTCTCCGAAATGTTATATGTAAATAAGTCAGTTCTATCAGAAAATGTCTCCACTTTTTTTTGCAAGTATTTCTAATTGTTTTTGTAGGTCAACCAACATATGTGTAAAATTTTCTGTAATCTTCCATTTTAAATTTTTCCCATATCTTTCTTAAATTTGTCAGAAAAATCAATTCTAAAAATATTTGTCTTATCAGAAAATATCTCCAATTCCACGTTCCAGTTATTTCAAATTGTCTTTGTATATATACCAATGCATCTGTAAAATTTTCCAAGGAAATTTTCAATTTTAAAAATTTTCCCATTTATTTCCTCAAATTTTCCATAATAGGTCATGTGAAAATTGTCAGTTTTATCAGAAAATGTGTCTACTTACTTTGTCCACTTATTTCTAAGAGTTTTTTAATGTCTATCAATGTATTGGTCAAATTTTCCAAGAAAACCTTCTATATCAATTTTCCCATATATATCTGCAATTTTTTTAAAAATATGTCTTGTCAAAATTTTCAGTTTATCAGAAAATATCTCCACTTACTTTTTCCTTTGCTTTCTAGTTGCTTTCTCATGTCTGCCAATTCATCTGTAAATTTTCCAAGAAAACCTTCCATTTTAACATTTACCTATGAATTTCCTCAATTTAGTCAGAAATATGTTCTATTAAAATATTCATATTTATGAGAAAATGTCTCCACTTCATTGATCCATTTATTTCTAAATGTTTTTGTATGTTTACCAATGTATCTGACAAATATTGCAAGAAAACCGTCCACTTATCATTTTTTCATGAGTTTCCTCATTTTCATAGAAATAAGGTTGATGAAAATCTTCAGTATTATCAGAAAATGTCTACACTTCCTTTTTCCAATTTTAAGTTATTTATATGTCGACCAATGTATCTGTTAAATTTTCAAAGAAAATCTTCCATTTTAACATTCATCCTTTCTATTTCCTAAATTTGCCAGGAATATGATATATGAAAAACTTCAGTTTTTTCAGAAAATGTCTCCAACTTGTTTTTCCTATTGTTTATAAATGTTTTTGTATGTCTACCAATTTATCTTTAAAATCACCAGGAATACTTTCCATTTTAATATTTTACTCATGAATATCCTCTGTTTTCTCAGAAATGTTATATGTAAATAAGTCAGTTCTATAAGAAAATGTCTCCCCTTTTTTTGCAGGTATATCTGATTGTTTTTGTATGTCTACCAACATATGTGTAAAATTTTCCATAATCTTCTATTTTAAAATTTTCCCATGTATTCCCTCAAATTTGTCAGAAAAATGATTTCTAAAAATATTTGTCTTATCATAAAATATCTCCAAATCCACTTTCCAATTATTTCAAATTGTCTTTGTGTATCTAACAATGCATCTGTAAATTTTCAAAATAAATTTTCAATTTTATATATTTTCCCATTTATTTCCTCAATTATTCTATAATAGTTCATGTGGAAATTGTTAGTTTTATCAAAAACTGCATCCACTTATTTTGTCCACGTATTTCTAAGAGTTTCTTAATGTCTATCAATGTATCGGTCAAATTTTCCAAGAAAATATTCTGTATCAATTTCCCCATATATATCTGTAATTTTTTTAGAAATATGTATTGTCAAAATTGTCAATTCATCAGAAAATGTCTCCACGTACTTTCTCCTTTGCTTTCTAGATGCTTTCTCATGTCTACCAATGCATCTGTAAATTTTCTAAGAAAATCTTCTATTTTAACATTAACCTATGTATTTCCTCAATTTTGTCAGAAATATGTTCTATTAAAATCTTCAGATTTATGAGAAAATGTCTCCACTTCATTTATTTAATTATTTCTAAATATTTTTGCTTGTTTACCAATGTATCTGACAAATATTGCAAGAAAACCGTCCACTTACCATTTTTTCATGAGTTTCCTCATTTTTATAGGAATAAGGTTGATGAAAATCTTCAGTATTACCAGAAAATGTCTGCACTTCCTTTTTCCAATTATCAGTAATGGTATTTGTATGTCGACCAATGAATCTGTATAATTTTCAAAGAAAATCTTCCATTTTAACATTCTTTTTGTATTTCCTAAATTTGCCAGGAATATGATATATGAAAAACTTGAGATTTTTACAGAAAATGTCTCCAACTTGTTTTTCCTATTGTTTATAATAGTTTTTGTTTGTCTACCAATTTATATTTAAAATCACGAGGAATATTTTCCATTTTAATATTTTACTCATGAATTTCCTCTATTTTCTCAGAAATGTTATATGTATATAAGTAAATTCTATCAGAAAAAAATCTCCACATTTTTTGTAAGTATTTCTAATTGCTTTTGTATGTGTACCAACATATGTGTAAAATTTTCCATAATCTTCTATTTTAAAAATTTCCCACATATTCCTTTACATTTGTCAGAAAAATGATTTCTAAAAATAGTAGTCTTATTGGAAATTATCTCAATATTCCACTTTCAATTATTTCAAATTGTCTTTGTGTCTCTAACAATGCATCTGTAAAATTTTCAATGGAAATTTTCAATTCTATGTATTTTCCAATTTATTTCCTCAATTATTCTTAAATAGGTCATGTGAAAATTGTTAGTTTTATCAAAAACTGTGTCCACTGATTTTGTCCACGTATTTCTAAGAGTTTCTTAATGTCTATCAATGTATCGGTCAAATTTTCCAAGAAAATATTCTATATCAATTTTCACATATATATCTGCAATTTTTTTTAGAAATACGTCTTGTCAAAATTGTCAGTTTATCAGAAAATATCTCCATTTACTTTTTCCATTGCTTTCTAGTTGCTTTCTCATCTCTACCAATGCATCTGTAAATTTTCCAAGAAAATCTTCCATTTTAACATTTACCTATGTATTTCCTCAATTTTGTCAGAAATATGTTCTAGTCAAATCTTCAGACTTATGAGAAAATGTCTCCACTTCATTGATCCACTTATTTCTCAATGTTTTTGTATGTTTACCAATGTATCTGACAAATATTGCAAGAAAACCATCCTCTTATCATTTTTTCACGAATTTCCTCATTTTCATAGAAATAAGGTTGATGAAAATCTTCAGTATTATCAGAAAATATCTGCACTTCCTTTTTCCAATTATCAGCAATGGTAATTGTATGTCGACCAATGTATCTGTAAAATTTTCAAATAAAATCTTCCATTTTAACATTCTTCTTTTGAATTTCCTAAATTTGCCTGGAATATGATGTATGAAAAATATCACTTTATTCAGAAAATGTCTCCACCTTGTTTGTCCTACTGTATATAATAGTTTTTGTATGTCTACCAATTTATCTTTAAAATTAGCAGGAATATTTTCGATTTTAATATTTTACTCATGAATTTCCTCTGTTTTCTAAGAAATGTTATATGTAAATAAGTCAGTTCTATCAGAAAAATGTCTCCACTTTCTTTTTGTAAGTATTTCTAATTGTTTTTGTATGTCTCCCAACATATGTATAAAATTTTCCATAATCTTCCTTGTTAAAATTTTCCCATATATTCCCTCAAATTTGTCAGAAAAATGATTTCTAAAAATATTTGCCTTATCAGAAAATATCTCCAATTCCACTTTCCAATTATTTCAAATTGTCTTTCTACATCTCCAAATTGTCTTTGTGTATGTAACATTTCATCTGTAAAATTTTCAAAGGAAATTTTCAATTTTATATATTTTGCCATTTATTTCATCAATTATTCTAAAATAGGTCATGTGGAAATTGTTAGTTTTATCAACAACTGCATCCACTTATTTTGTCTACTTATTTCTAATAGTTTCTTAATGTCTATCAATGTATCGGTCAAATTTTCCAAGGAAATGTTCTATATCAATTTCTACAAATATATATGCAATTTTTTTTAGAAATATATATTGTCAAAATTGTCACTTCATCAGAAAATATCTCCACGTACTTTTTCCTTTGATTTCTAGTTGGTTTCTCATGTCTACCAATGCATCTGTAAATTTTCCAAGAAAATCTTCCATTTTACCATATACCTATGTATTTCCTCATTTTGTCAGAAATATGTTCTATTAAAATCTTCAGATTTATGAGAAAATGTCTCCACTTCATTGATCCAATTATTTCTAAATGTTTTTGCATGTTTACCAATGTATCTGACAAATATTGCAAGAAAACCGTCCACTTTTCATTTTTTCATGAGTTTCCTCATTTTCATAGAAATAAGGTTGATTAAAATCTTCAGTATTATCAGAAAATGTCTACACTTCCTTTTTCCAATCATCAGTAAAAGTATTTGTATGTCAACCAATGTATCTGTAAAATTTTCAAAGAAAATCTTCAATTTTAACATTCTTCCTTTGTATTTCCTAAATTTGCCAGGAATATGGTATATGAAAAACTTCAGCTTTTTCAGAAAATGTCTCAAACTTGTTTTTCCTATTGTTTATAATGGTTTTTGTATGTCTACCAATTTAACTTTAAAATCACCAGGAATATTTACCATTTTAATATTTTACTCATGAATTTCCTCTGTTTTCTCAGAAATGTTATATGTAAAGAATTCAGTTATATCAGAAAATGTCTCCACTTTTTTCTGCAAGTATTTTGATTGTTTTTGTACGTCTACCAACATATGCGTAAAATTTTCCACAATCTTCCGTTTTAAAACTTTCCCATATATTCCCTCACATTTGTCAGAAAAATGACTTCTAAAAATATTTGTCTTATCAGAAAATATCTCCAATTCCACTTTCCAATTATTTCAAATTGTCTTTGTGTATCTAACAATGCATCTGTAAAATTTTCAAAGGAAATTTTCAATTTTATATATTTTCCTATTTATTTCCTCAAGTATTCTAAAATAGGTCATGTTGAAATTCTTAGTTTTATCAACAACTGTGTTTACTTATTTTGTCCACTTATCTCTAATAGTTTCTTAATGTCTATCAATGTATTGGTCAAATATTCGAAGAAAACTTTCTATCTCAATTTTCCCATATACATCTGCAATTTTTTTTAGAAATATGTCTTGTCAAAATTGTCAGTTTATCAGAAAATGTCTCTACTTACTTTTTCCTTTGCTTTCTAGTTGCTTTCTCATGTTTACCAATACATCTGTAAATTTTCCAAGAAAATCTTCCATTTTAACATTTACCTATGAATTTCCTCAATTTTGTCAGAAATATGTTCTATTAAAATCTTCAGATTTATGAGAAAATGTCTCCACTTCATTGATCCACTTATTTCTAATTTTTTTTTGTATATTTACCAATGTATCTGACAAATATTACAAGAAAACCGTCTACTTATCATTTTTTCATGGGTTTCCACATTTTCATAGGAATAAGGTTGATGAAAATCTTCAGTATTATCAGAAAATATCTGCACTTCCTTTTTCCAGTTATCAGTAAAGATATTTGTATGTCGACCAATGTGTCTGTAAAATTTTCAAAGAAAATCTTCCATTTTAACATTCTTCCTTTGTATTTCCTAAATTTGCCAGGAATATGTTTTATGAAAAATATCAGTTTTTTTAGTCAATATCTCCACCTTGTTTTTCCAATTGTTTATAATAGTTTTTTTATGGTTACCAAATTATCTTTTAAATTACCAGGAATATTTTCCATTTTAATATTTTACTCATGAATTTCCTCTGTTTTCTCAGAAATGTTGTATGTAAATAAGTCAGTTCTATCAGAAAATGTCTCCACTTTTTTTTTTTTTTTTTTTTTTTTTGTCTTTTTTTTTTTATTTATTTGATATAATTTATTTACATTTCAAATGATTTCCCCTTTTCTAGCCCCCCCCCCACTCCCCGAAAGTCCCGTAAGCCCCCTTCTCTTCCCCTGTCCTCCCTCCCACCCCTTCCCAGTTCCCCGTTCTGGTTTTGCCAAATACTGTTTCACTGAGTCTTTCCAGAACCAGGGACCACTCCTGCTTTCTTCTTGTATCTCATTTGATGTGTGGATTATGTTTTGGGTATTCCAGTTTTCTAGGTTAATAACCACTTATTAGTGAGTGCATACCATGATTCACCTTTTGAGTCTGGGTTACCTCACTTAGTATGATGTTCTCTAGCTCCATCCATTTGCCTAAGAATTTCATGAATTCATTGTTTCTAATGGTTGAATAGTACTCCATTGTGTAGATATACCACATTTTTTGTATCCACTCTTCTGTTGAGGGATACCTGGGTTCTTTCCAGCATCTGGCAATTATAAATAGGGCTGCTATGAACATAGTAGAGCATGTATCCTTATTACATGGTGGGGAATCCTCTGGGTATATGCCCAGGAGTGGTATAGCAGGATCTTCTGGAAGTGAGGTGCCCAGTTTTCGGAGGAACCGCCAGACTGCTTTCCAGAGTGGTTGTACCAATTTGCAACCCCACCAGCAGTGGAGGAGTGTTCCTCTTTCTCCGCACCCTCTCCAACACCTGCTGTCTCCTGAATTTTTAATCTTAGCCATTCTGACTGGTGTAAGATGAAATCTTAGGGTTGTTTTGATTTGCATTTCCCTAATGACTAATGAAGTGGAGCATTTTTTAAGATGCTTCTCCGCCATCCGAAGTTCTTCAGGTGAGAATTCTTTGTTTAACTCTGTACCCCATTTTTTAATAGGGTTGTTCGGTTTTCTGGAGTCTAACTTCTTGAGTTCTTTATATATATTGGATATTAGCCCTCTATCTGATGTAGGATTGGTGAAGATCTTTTCCCAATTTGTTGGTTGCCGATCTGTCCTCTTGATGGTGTCCTTTGCCTTACAGAAACTCTGTAACCTTATGAGGTCCCATTTGTCAATTCTTGCTCTTAGAGCATACGCTATTGGTGTTCTGTTCAGAAACTTTCTCCCTGTACCGATGTCCTCAAGGGTCTTCCCCAGTTTCTTTTCTATTAGCTTCAGAGTGTCTGG
Source organism: Apodemus sylvaticus (assembly GCF_947179515.1). Lineage (NCBI taxonomy): Eukaryota > Metazoa > Chordata > Mammalia > Rodentia > Muridae > Apodemus > Apodemus sylvaticus. The sequence goes on along the minus strand of NC_067495.1, from coordinate 83,862,160 downwards.
CTTTATGTGGAGGTCCTTGATCCATTTGGATTTGAGCTTAGTACAAGGAGACAAGGATGGATCAATTCGCATTCTTCTGCATGCTGACCTCCAGTTGAACCAGCACCATTTGTTGAAAAGGCTATCTTTTTTCCATTGGATGTTTTCAGCCTCTTTGTCGAGGATCAAGTGGCCATAGGTGTGTGGGTTCATTTCTGGATCTTCAATCCTGTTCCATTGATCCTCCTGCCTGTCACTGTACCAATACCATGCAGTTTTTAACACTATTGCTCTGTAGTATTGCTTGAGGTCAGGGATACTGATTCCCCCAGATTTTCTTTTGTTGCTGAGAATAGTTTTAGCTATCCTGGGTTTTTTGTTGTTCCAGATGAATTTGATAATTGCTCTTTCTAACTCTGTGAAGAATTGAGTTGGGATTTTGATGGGTATTGCATTGAATCTGTATAGTGCTTTAGGCAAAATGGCCATTTTAACTATATTGATTCTACCGATCCATGAGCATGGGAGGTTTTCCCATTTTTTGAGGTCTTCTTCCATTTCCTTCTTCAGAGTCTTGAAGTTCTTGCCATACAGATCTTTCGCATGTTTGGTAAGAGTCACCCCAAGATACTTTATACTGTTTGTGGCTATTGTGAAGGGGGTCATTTCCATAATTTCTTTCTCAGCCTGCTTATCCTTTGAGTATAGGAAGGCCACTGATTTGCTTGAGTTGATTTTGTAACCTGCCACTTTGCTGAAGTTGTTTATCAGCTGTAGGAGCTCTCTAGTGGAGTTCTTTGGGTCACTTAGGTAGACGATCATGTCGTCTGCAAATAATGATAGTTTGACTTCCTCCTTTCCAATTTGTATCCCTTTGACCTCCTTATGTTGTCGAATTGCCCGAGCTAGTACCTCAAGTACAATATTGAAAAGATAAGGAGAAAGGGGGCAGCCTTGTCTGGTCCCTGATTTCAGTGGGATTGCTTCAAGTTTCTCTCCGTTTAGTTTGATGCTGGCTACCGGTTTGCTGTATATTGCTTTTACTATGTTTAGGTATAGGCCTTGAATTCCTGTTCTCTCCAAGACTTTAAGCATGAAAGGATGCTGAATTTTGTCAAATGCTTTTTCAGCATCCAATGAGATGACCATGTGGTTTTGTTCTTTGAGTTTGTTTATGTAGTGGATTGTATTGATGGATTTCCGTATATTGAACCAACCCTGCATTCCCGGGATAAAGCCTACTTGATCATGGTGGATGATCGTTTTGATGTGTTCTTGGATTCGGTTGGCAAGAATTTTGTTGAGTATTTTTGCATCGATGTTCATAAGGGAAATTGGTCTGAAGTTCTCTTTCTTTGTTGGATCTTTGTGTGGCTTTGGTATCAGCGTAATTGTGGCTTCGTAGAAGGAATTGGGTAGTGTTCCTTCTGATTCTATTTTGTGGAATAGTTTGAAGAGTATTGGTGTTAACTCTTCTTTGAAGGTCTGGTAGAATTCTGCACTGAAACCATCTGGTCCTGTGCTTTTTTTGGTTGGAAGACTTTCTATGACTCCTTCTATTTCTTTAGGCTTTATGGGACTGTTTAGATGGTCTAGTTGGTCCTGATTTAATTTTGGTATTTGGTATCTGTCAAGGAAATTGTCCATTTCCTCCAGATTCTCCAGTTGTGTTGAGTACAGGCTCTTGTAGTAGGATCTGATGATTTTTTGGATTTCCTCAGTTTCCGTTGTTATGTCTCCCTTTTCATTTCTAAGTTTGTTAATTTGGATACTTTCTCTGTGCCCTTTGGTCAGTCTGGCTAAGGGTTTATCTATCTTGTTGATTTTCTCAAAGAACCAGCTCCTAGTTTTGTTGATTTTTTGTATGGTTCTCTTTGTTTCTACTTGATTGATTTCGGCCCTGAGTTTGATGATTTCCTGCCTTCTACTCCTCCTGGGTGAAATAGCTTCTTTTTGTTCTAGGGCTTTCAGGTGTGTCATTAAGTTGGTAATGTATGCTCTCTCCATTTTCTTTTTGGAGACACTCAGGGCTATGAGTTTTCCTCTTAGCACTGCTTTCATTGTGTCCCATAGATTTGGGTATGTTGTGTTTTCATTTTCATTGTGTTCTAAAAAGTCTTTAATTTCTTTCTTTATTTCTTCCTTGACCAAGGTGTCATTGAGTAGAGTATTGTTCAATCTCCATGTGTTTGTGGGTTTTCTGTTGTTTCTGTTGCTATTGAAGACCACTTTTATTCCATAGTGATCAGATAGGAGGCATGGGATTAGTTCTATCTTTTTATATTTGTTGAGGTCTGTCTTGTGACCAATTATATGGTCGATTTTGGAGAAGGTACCATGAGGTGCTGAAAAAAAGGTATATTCTTTTGTTTTAGGATAGAATGTTCTATATATATCAGTTAAATCTAATTGGTCCAAAGCTTCAATTAGTTTCATTGTGTCCTTTTTTAGTTTCTGTTTTCCTGATCGGTCCATTGAGGAAAGTGCAGTGTTGAAGTCACCCACAATTATTGTGTTAGGTGCAATGTGTGCTTTGAGTTTTAATAAAGTTTCTTTTATGAAAGAGGGTGCCCTTGCATTTGGAGCATAGATGTTCAGGATTGAGAGTTCTTCTTGTTGTATTTTTCCTTTGACCAGCAAGAAGTGTCCCTCAGAGTCTCTTTTGATGACTTTGGGTTGAAAGTCAATTTTATCTGATATTAAAATGGCTACTCCAGCTTGTTTCCTGAGACCATTTGCTTGTAAAATTGTCTTCCAGCCTTTTACTCTAAGGTAGTGTTTGTCTTTGACCCTGAGGTGTGTTTCCTGTAAGCAGCAAAATGTAGGGTCCTGTTTACGTATCCAGTCAGTTAGTCTGTGTCTTTTTATTGGGGCATTGAGTCCATTGATGTTAAGAGATATTAAGGAATAGTGATTGTTACTTCCTATCATTTTTGACGTTATTTTTTAAATTTGATTGCTTAACTTATTTGGGTTTGATGAAAGGTTACTATCTTGCTTTTTTCAGGGTGGAGTTTCCCTCCTTGTATTGGTGTTGTCCTCCTATTATCCTTTTTAGGGCTGGGTTTGTGGATAGATATTGGGTGAACTTGGTTTTGTCGTGAAATATCTTAGTTTCTCCATCTATGGTGATTGAGAGTTTTGCTGGATATAGTAGTTTTGGTTGGCATTTGTGTTCTCTTAGAGTCTGCATGAGATCTGCCCAGGACCTTCTAGCCTTCATAGTCTCAGGTGAAAAGTCTGCTGTGATTCTGATAGGTCTTCCTTTATATGTTACTTGGCCTTTTTCTCTTACTGCCTTTAGTATTCTTTCTTTGTTTAGAACATTTGGTGTTTTGATTATTATGTGACGGGAAGTATTTCTGTTCTGGTCCAGTCTGTTTGGAGTTCTGTAGGCTTCTTGTATATTCATGGGCATCTCTCTCTTTAGGTTAGGGAAGTTTTCTTCCATAATTTTGTTGAAGATATTTGCTGGCCCTTTAAGTTGTAAATCTTCACTCTCATCTATGCCTATAATCCTTAGGTTTGGTCTTCTCATTGTGTCCTGGATTTCCTGGATATTTTGGGTTACAAGCTTTTTGCACTTTGCATTTTCTTTAACTGTTGAGTCCATGGTTTCTATGGAATCTTCAGCATCTGAGATTCTTTCTTCTATCTCTTGTATTCTGTTGTTGATATTTGCATCTCTGTCCCCTGATTTCTTCCCAAGGCTTTCTATCTCCAAAGTTGTCTCCCTTTGAGTTTTCTTAGTTGTTTCTACTTCTGATTTTAGATCCAGGATGGTTTTGCTTAGCTCCTTCCCTTGCATGTTTGTGTTTTCCTGTAATTCTTTAAGAGATTTTTGTGTTTCCTCTTTCATGAGCTCAGCCTGTTGACCAAAGTTCTCCTGTATTTCTTTAAGAGATTTTTGTGTTTCGTCTTTCATGACCTCAGCCTGTTGAGCAAAGTTCTCCTGTATTTCTTTAAGTGTTTTTTGCATTTCCTCCTTGTTGGCTTTTGTATTCTCCTGGATTTCTTTCAATGATTTTTGTGTTTCCCTTGCAAGGGCTTCTAACTTTTGATCCATTTTCTCCTCAATGTCCTTCATGTGTTCCTGTACCAGCATCATGACCAGTGATTTTAAATCCAAATCTTGTTTTACTGGTGTGATGGGGTATCCAGGACTTGCTGGTAGAGGAGAATTTGGTTCAGATGTTGCCATATTGCCTTGATTTCTGTTAGTGACGTTTCTGCGTTTGCCTTTTGCCATCTAGCTCTCACTGGTGTTACTTGGTCTTGTCAGTGCTGGACTCACCAGTGCAAGCTGCCCCTTCCCCGTTGGCCTCTGGTGCACAGCTTACACTCTGCACTGCCTATAGACAGGGTGCTGTTGTCCAGGCTGTTCAGATCCCGAAGCAGGCACCTGAAGGCTCCCGCTGGGGCCCGCAGGATTTATTGGAGCACACCGACTTCTCCCAGCTGGCCGCCCGGAAGCCCCCACTAGCCTCTTGAGGGACCTGGAGATGTGGCGGCCACCCAGGCTGATCTGAAGCGGAGAGAGTTGGGCTGGGGGTTCTGCCTGAGGCCTTGCCCCAGATTGTGTCTGTGGACCAGGTGGAACCCGTGTGCACCCCCAGGGAGCTCCGAAGGTGAATGTTGCTGTGACCTCCCCTGTGCTCCGCTCACTCCGCTGGGCAGCCGATTTCCCCAACCGGGCTGGCGCACACTAGGTTAGCCTTGTCGCCTGGGCCCTGAGTCCAGGCAAACGCCTGGGAGGCCAAGGTCCGAGCAAAGTTCCCCTAGGGCTATGTCTGTTATTTGGGTCCGCCAGGTGACCCGGATGGCGGGCGTGCGCGTCCGCGCTCCGCGAAAGCACCGGGAGAGTCTGTTGTGCTAATAACCTCCTGGGCTGGTTGACACACAGATGGCCCACCAAGCCGCCCAGTTCTTGGGGTCAGTCCTGTGCCTTTTGGGGCCTAGACCCCCGTTTTGTTAGCCTCAGGCTACGCTTGTTAGCAGTCTCTGCCCTCCCGAGCACTCTGGCTCCTGTAGGCAAAATGGCGGCGCGTGCACCGGCCGGGGCAAAAAAAAAAAAAAAAAAACTCCTGGCTGGGTTGGCGCCCCGATGGCCACTCGAACAGCCCAGGGCCTGGGTGCAGGCCAACGCCCGTCTGGCTCAGACCCCTGCGGTGTTGGGCCTAGGATTATGTTTGTGTACCTCAGTCTGACCGATCTCTGGAGCCCGGGATCAAGATGGCGGTGAGTCTCTCCTGACTGGCGGGCAGCCGAGTTCTGAAGTGGCTTCCGTGCAGCGAAAGGCTCCGCAGAACCGCAGTTGCTTGCCGCCCGGCTGGTCAGCGAAGGTCAGTGGTCGTGGGCGCAGGGCCTAACTGGACCCTGTGTCGCCTTGGTTCCACTGCTGATGGCCCTTCAGCTGGAGCAGCCACTGCTACCGCTGCCGCCGCCGCCGCCGCCCATGTCTCCACTTTTTTTGGTAAGTATTTCTAATTATTTTTGTATGTCTACCAACCTATGTGTAAAATTTTCCATAATCTTCATTTTAAAATTTTCCCATATCTTTTCTTATATTTGTCAGAAAAATGAATTCTAAAAATATTTGTCTTATCAGAAAATATCTCCAATTCTACTTTCCAATTATTTCAAATTGCCTTTGTATATCTACCAATGCATTTGTAAAATTTTTCAAGGAAAATTTCAATTTTAAAAATTTTCCCATTTATTTCCTCAATTTTTCCAAAATAGGTCATGTGAAAATTGTCAGTTTTATCAGAAAATGTGTCTACTTACTTTGTCCACTTATTTCTAAGAGTTTTTAAATGTCTAACAATGTATTGGTTAAATTTTCTAAGAAAGCATTCTACATCAATTTTCCCATATATATCTGCAATTTTTTTAGAAATATGTCTTGTCCAAATTGTCAGTTTATCAGAAAATGTCTCCACTTACTTTGTCCTTTGCTTTCTAGTTGCTTTCTCATGTCTACCAATGCATCTGTAAATTTTCCAAGAAAATCTTCCATTTTAACATTTACCTATGAATTTTCTCAATTTTGTCAGAAATATGTTCTACTAAAATCTTCAGATTTATGAGACCATGTCTCAACTTCATTGATCCACTTATTTCTAAATGTTTTTGTATGTTTACCAATGTATCTGCCATATATTGCAAGAAAACCATCCACTTATCATTTTCTATGAGTATCCTAATTTTCATAGAAATAAGGTTGATGAAAATCTTCAGTATTATCAGAAAATGTCTACACTTCCTTTTTCCAATTTTCACTTATGTTAATTGTATGTCGACCAATGTATCTGTAATATTTTCAAAGAAAATCTTCCATTTTAACATTCTTCCTTTTATTTCCTAAATTTCCCAGGAATATGATATATGAAAAACTTCAGTTTTTTCAGAACATGTCTCCACCTTGTTTTTCCTATTGTTTATAATAGTTTTTGTATGTCTACCAATTTATCTTTGAAATAACCAGGACTATTTTCCATTTTAATATTTTACTCATGTATTTCCTCTGTTTTCTCAGAAATGTTATGTGTAAATAAGTCAGTTCTACCAGAAAATGTCTCCACTTTCTTTTTGCAAGTATATCTAATTGCTTTTGTATTTCTACCAACTTATGTGTCAAATTTTCCATAATCTTCCATTTTAAAATTTTCCCATATATTTTCTCAAATTTGACAGAAAAATGAATTCAAAAGAAATTTTCTTATCAGAAAATATCTCCAATTCCACTTTCCAATGATTTCAAATTTTCTTTGTATATCTACCAATGCATCTGTAAAATTTTCCAAGGAAATTTTCAATTTTGAAAAATTTCTCATTTATTTCCTCAATTTTTCCAAAATAGGTCATGTGAAAATTCTCAGTTTTTTCAGAAAATGTGTCTACTTACTTTGTAAACTTATTTCTAAGAGTTTTTTAATGTCTAACAATGTATTGGTTAAATTTTCCAAGAAAGCATTCTACATCAATTTTGTGATAAATATCTGCAATTTTTTTAGAAATATGTCTTGTCCAAATTGTCAGTTTATCAGAAAATATCTCCACTTACTTTGTCCTTTGCTTTCTGGTTGCTTTCTCATGTCTACCAATGCATCTGTAAATTTTCGGGAAAAATCTTCCATTTTAACATTTAACTATGAATTTACTCATTTTTGTCAGAAATATGTTCCATTAAAATCTTCAGATTTATGAGAAAATGTCTCCAATCATTGATCCACTTATTTCTAATGTTTTTTGTATGTTTACCAATGTATCTGACAAATATTGCAAGAAAACCGTCCACTTATCATTTTTCATGAATTTCCTCATTTTCATAGAAATAAGGTTGATGAAAATCTTCAGTGTTATCAGAAAAAGTCTACACTTCCTTTTTCCAGTTATCAGTTAAGTTATTTGCATGTCAACCAATGTATCTGTAAAATTTTCAAAAAAAATCTTCCATTTTAACATTCTTTCTTTGTATTTCCTAAATTTGCTAGGAATATGACATAGGAAAAACTTCAGTTTTTTCAGAAAGTGCCTCCAACTTGTTTTTCCTATTGTTTTTTTTAGTTTTTATATGTCTACCAATTTATCTTTGAAATAACCAGGACTATTTTCCATTTTAATATTTTACTCATGAATTTCCTCTGTTTTCTCAGAAATGTTATATATAAATAAGTCAGTGCTATCAGAAAATGGCTCCACTTTCTTTTTGCAAGAATATCTCATTGTTTTTGTATTTCTACCAACATATGTGTCAAATTTTCCATAATCTTCCATTTTAAAATTTTCCCATATATTTTCTCAAATTTGTCAGAAAAATGAATTCCAAAGATATTTGTCTTATTAGAAAATATCTCCAATTCCACTTTCCAATTTTATTTCAAATTGTATTTGTATATCTACCAATGCATCTATAAAATTATGCAAGCAAGTTTTCAATTTTAAAAGTTTTCCCATTTATTTCCTCAAATTTTCCAAAATAGGTCATGTTAAAATTGTCAGTTTTATCCAAAACTGTGTCTATTTACTTTGTCCACTTATTTATAAGAGTTTTTTTTAATGTCAATCAATGTATTGGTCAAATTTTCCAAGAAAAGCTTCATTGATTCACTTATTTCTAAATGTTTTTGTATGTTTCCCAGTGTATCTGACAAATATTGCAAGAAAAACGTCCACTTATCATTTTCATAAGTTTCCTCATTTTCGTAGAAATAAGGTTGATGAAAATCTTCAGTATTATCAGAAAATATCTACACTTCCTTTTTCCAATTATCAGTTAAGTTATTTGTGTGTCGACCAACGTATCTGTAAAATTTTCAAAGAAAATCTTCCATTTTAACATTCTTCCTTTGTATTTCCTAAATTTGCCAGGAATATGACATATGAAAAACTTCAGTTTTTTTCAGAAAAGGTCTCCAACTTGTTTTTCCTATTGTTTATATTAGGTTTTGTATGTCTACCAATTCACTTTAAAATCACCAGAAATATTTTCCATTTTAATATTTTACTCATGAATTTCCTCTGTTTTCTTAGAAATGTTGTATGTAAATAAGTCAGTTCTATCAGAAAATGTCTCCACTTTTTTTGCAAGTATTTTTAATTGTTTTTGTATGTCTACCAACATATGTGTAAAATTTTCCGTAATCTTCCATTTTAAATTTTTCCCAATCTTTTCTTAAATTTGTCAGAAAAATGAATTCTAAAAATAATTGTCTTATCAGAAAATATCTCCAATTCCACTTTCCAATTATTTCAAATTGTCTTTGTTTATCTACCAATGCATCTGTAAAATTTTCCAAGGAAATTTTCAATTTTAAACATTTTCCCATTTATTTCCTCAATTTTTCCAAAATAGGTCATGTGAAAATTCTCAGTTTTTTCAGAAACTGTGTCTACTTACTTTGTAAACTTATTTCTAAGTGTTTTTTAATGTCTAACAATGTATTGGTTAAATTTTCTAAGAAAGCATTCTACATCAATTTTCCCATATATATCAGCAATTTTTTTTTAGATATATGTCTTGTCCAAATTGTCAGTTTATCAGAAAATGTCTCCACTTACTTTGTCCTTTTCTTTCTGGTTGCTTTCTCATGTCTACCAATGCATCTGTAAATTTTCCAAGAAAATCTTCCATTTTAACATTTACCTATGAATTTCCTCAATTTTGTCAGAAATATGTTCTATTAAAATCTTCAGATTTATGAGAATATGTTTCCACTTCATTGATCCACTTATTTCTAAATGTTTTTGTATGTTTACCAATGTATCTGACAAATATTGCAAGAAAACCGTCCACTTACATTTTTTCATGAGTTTTCTAATTTTCATAGAAATATGGTTGATGAAAATCTAAAGTATTATCAGAAAACATCTACACGTCCTTTTTCCAATTATCACTTAAGTTATTTGTATGTCAACCAATGTATCTGTAATATTTTCAAAGAAAATCTTGAATTTTAACATTCTTCCTTTTATTTCCTAAATTTTCAAGGAATATGATATATGAAAAACTTCAGATATTTCAGAAACTGTCTCCACCTTGTTTTTCCTATTGTTTATAATAGTTTTTGTATGTCTACCAATTTATCTTTGAAATAACCAGGACTATTTTCCATTTTAATATTTTACTCATGAATTTCCTCTGTTTTGTCAGAAATGTTATATGTAAATAAGTCATTTCTATCAGAAAATGTCTCCACTTTTTTTTGCAAGTATTTCTAAGTGTTTATGTATGTCTACCAACATATGTGTCAAATTTACCATAATCTTCCATTTTAAAATTTTCCAATATATTTTCCCAAGTTTGTCAGAAAAATGAATTTAAAAGATATTTGTCTTATAAGAAAATGTCTCCAATTCCACTTTCCAATTATTTCAAATTGTCAGTTTTATCAGAAAATGTGTCTACTTACTTTGTCCCCTTATTTCTAAGAGTTTTTTAATGTCTAACAATGTATTGGTTAAATTTTCCAAGAAAGCATTCTACATAAATTTCCCATATATATCTGCAATTTCTTTAGAAATATGTGTTGCCTAAATAGTCAGTTTATCTGAAATTGTCTCCACTTACTTTTTCAATTGCTTTCTAGTTGCTTTCTCATGTCTACCAATGCATCTGTAAATTTTCCAAGAAAATCTTCTATTTTAACATTTACCTATGAATTTCCTAAATTTGCCAGGAATATGATATATGAAAAACTTCAGTTTTTTCAGAAAATGTCTCCAACTTGTTTTTCCTATTGTTTATAATATTTTTTGTATGTCTACCAATTTATCTTTGAAATAACTAGTACTATTTTCCATTTTAATATTTTACTCATGAATTTCCTCTGTTTTCTCAGAAATGTTACATGTAAATAAGTCAGTTTTATCAAAAAATGTCTCTACTTTCTTTTTGCAAGTATATCTAATTGTTTCTGTATTTCTACCAACATATGTGTCAAATTTTCCATAATCTTCCTTTTTAAAGTTTTCCCATATATTTTCTCAAATTTGTCAGAAAAATGAATTCAAAAGATATTTGTCTTATCAGAAAATATCTCTAATTCCGCTTTCAAATTATTTCAAATTGTCTTTGTATATCTACCAATGCATCTGTAAAATTTTCCAAGGAAAATTTCAATTTTAAAAAATTTTCCCATTTATTTCCTCAATTTTTCCAAAATAGGTCATGTGAAAATTGTCAGTTTTATCAGAAAATGTGTCTACTTACTTTGTCCACTTATTTCTAAGAGGTTTTTAATGTCGATCAATGTATTGGTCAAATTTTCCAAGAAAAGCTTCAATGATCCACTTATTTCTAAATGTTTTTGTATGTTTACCAATGTATCTGACAAATATTGCAAGAAAACCGTCCACTTATCATTTTCATGAGTTTCCTAATTTTCATAGAATTAAGGTTGATGAAAATCTTCAGTATTATCAGAAAATGTCTACACTTCCTTTTTCTAATTATCAGTTATTTGTATGTCGACCAATGGATCTGTAAAATTTTCAAAGAAAATCTTCCATTTTAACATTCTTCCTTTGTATTTCCTAAATTTGCCAGGAATGTGATATATGAAATACTTCAGTTTTTCAGAAAATGTCTCCAACTTGTTTTTCCTATTGTTTATATTAGTTTTTGTATGTCTACCAACTTATCTTTAAAATCACCAAGAATATTTTCCATTTTAATATTTTACTCATGAATTTCCTCTGTTTTCTCCGAAATGTTATATGTAAATAAGTCAGTTCTATCAGAAAATGTCTCCACTTTTTTTTGCAAGTATTTCTAATTGTTTTTGTAGGTCAACCAACATATGTGTAAAATTTTCTGTAATCTTCCATTTTAAATTTTTCCCATATCTTTCTTAAATTTGTCAGAAAAATCAATTCTAAAAATATTTGTCTTATCAGAAAATATCTCCAATTCCACGTTCCAGTTATTTCAAATTGTCTTTGTATATATACCAATGCATCTGTAAAATTTTCCAAGGAAATTTTCAATTTTAAAAATTTTCCCATTTATTTCCTCAAATTTTCCATAATAGGTCATGTGAAAATTGTCAGTTTTATCAGAAAATGTGTCTACTTACTTTGTCCACTTATTTCTAAGAGTTTTTTAATGTCTATCAATGTATTGGTCAAATTTTCCAAGAAAACCTTCTATATCAAATTTCCCATATATATCTGCAATTTTTTTAAAAATATGTCTTGTCAAAATTTTCAGTTTATCAGAAAATATCTCCACTTACTTTTTCCTTTGCTTTCTAGTTGCTTTCTCATGTCTGCCAATTCATCTGTAAATTTTCCAAGAAAACCTTCCATTTTAACATTTACCTATGAATTTCCTCAATTTAGTCAGAAATATGTTCTATTAAAATATTCATATTTATGAGAAAATGTCTCCACTTCATTGATCCATTTATTTCTAAATGTTTTTGTATGTTTACCAATGTATCTGACAAATATTGCAAGAAAACCGTCCACTTATCATTTTTTCATGAGTTTCCTCATTTTCATAGAAATAAGGTTGATGAAAATCTTCAGTATTATCAGAAAATGTCTACACTTCCTTTTTCCAATTTTAAGTTATTTATATGTCGACCAATGTATCTGTTAAATTTTCAAAGAAAATCTTCCATTTTAACATTCATCCTTTCTATTTCCTAAATTTGCCAGGAATATGATATATGAAAAACTTCAGTTTTTTCAGAAAATGTCTCCAACTTGTTTTTCCTATTGTTTATAAATGTTTTTGTATGTCTACCAATTTATCTTTAAAATCACCAGGAATACTTTCCATTTTAATATTTTACTCATGAATATCCTCTGTTTTCTCAGAAATGTTATATGTAAATAAGTCAGTTCTATAAGAAAATGTCTCCCCTTTTTTTGCAGGTATATCTGATTGTTTTTGTATGTCTACCAACATATGTGTAAAATTTTCCATAATCTTCTATTTTAAAATTTTCCCATGTATTCCCTCAAATTTGTCAGAAAAATGATTTCTAAAAATATTTGTCTTATCATAAAATATCTCCAAATCCACTTTCCAATTATTTCAAATTGTCTTTGTGTATCTAACAATGCATCTGTAAATTTTCAAAATAAATTTTCAATTTTATATATTTTCCCATTTATTTCCTCAATTATTCTATAATAGTTCATGTGGAAATTGTTAGTTTTATCAAAAACTGCATCCACTTATTTTGTCCACGTATTTCTAAGAGTTTCTTAATGTCTATCAATGTATCGGTCAAATTTTCCAAGAAAATATTCTGTATCAATTTCCCCATATATATCTGTAATTTTTTTAGAAATATGTATTGTCAAAATTGTCAATTCATCAGAAAATGTCTCCACGTACTTTCTCCTTTGCTTTCTAGATGCTTTCTCATGTCTACCAATGCATCTGTAAATTTTCTAAGAAAATCTTCTATTTTAACATTAACCTATGTATTTCCTCAATTTTGTCAGAAATATGTTCTATTAAAATCTTCAGATTTATGAGAAAATGTCTCCACTTCATTTATTTAATTATTTCTAAATATTTTTGCTTGTTTACCAATGTATCTGACAAATATTGCAAGAAAACCGTCCACTTACCATTTTTTCATGAGTTTCCTCATTTTTATAGGAATAAGGTTGATGAAAATCTTCAGTATTACCAGAAAATGTCTGCACTTCCTTTTTCCAATTATCAGTAATGGTATTTGTATGTCGACCAATGAATCTGTATAATTTTCAAAGAAAATCTTCCATTTTAACATTCTTTTTGTATTTCCTAAATTTGCCAGGAATATGATATATGAAAAACTTGAGATTTTTACAGAAAATGTCTCCAACTTGTTTTTCCTATTGTTTATAATAGTTTTTGTTTGTCTACCAATTTATATTTAAAATCACGAGGAATATTTTCCATTTTAATATTTTACTCATGAATTTCCTCTATTTTCTCAGAAATGTTATATGTATATAAGTAAATTCTATCAGAAAAAATCTCCACATTTTTTGTAAGTATTTCTAATTGTTTTTGTATGTGTACCAACATATGTGTAAAATTTTCCATAATCTTCTATTTTAAAAATTTCCCACATATTCCTTTACATTTGTCAGAAAAATGATTTCTAAAAATAGTAGTCTTATTGGAAATTATCTCAATATTCCACTTTCAATTATTTCAAATTGTCTTTGTGTCTCTAACAATGCATCTGTAAAATTTTCAATGGAAATTTTCAATTCTATGTATTTTCCAATTTATTTCCTCAATTATTCTTAAATAGGTCATGTGAAAATTGTTAGTTTTATCAAAAACTGTGTCCACTGATTTTGTCCACGTATTTCTAAGAGTTTCTTAATGTCTATCAATGTATCGGTCAAATTTTCCAAGAAAATATTCTATATCAATTTTCACATATATATCTGCAATTTTTTTTAGAAATATGTCTTGTCAAAATTGTCAGTTTATCAGAAAATATCTCCATTTACTTTTTCCATTGCTTTCTAGTTGCTTTCTCATCTCTACCAATGCATCTGTAAATTTTCCAAGAAAATCTTCCATTTTAACATTTACCTATGTATTTCCTCAATTTTGTCAGAAATATGTTCTAGTCAAATCTTCAGACTTATGAGAAAATGTCTCCACTTCATTGATCCACTTATTTCTCAATGTTTTTGTATGTTTACCAATGTATCTGACAAATATTGCAAGAAAACCATCCTCTTATCATTTTTTCACGAATTTCCTCATTTTCATAGAAATAAGGTTGATGAAAATCTTCAGTATTATCAGAAAATATCTGCACTTCCTTTTTCCAATTATCAGCAATGGTAATTGTATGTCGACCAATGTATCTGTAAAATTTTCAAATAAAATCTTCCATTTTAACATTCTTCTTTTGAATTTCCTAAATTTGCCTGGAATATGATGTATGAAAAATATCACTTTATTCAGAAAATGTCTCCACCTTGTTTGTCCTACTGTATATAATAGTTTTTGTATGTCTACCAATTTATCTTTAAAATTAGCAGGAATATTTTCGATTTTAATATTTTACTCATGAATTTCCTCTGTTTTCTAAGAAATGTTATATGTAAATAAGTCAGTTCTATCAGAAAAATGTCTCCACTTTCTTTTTGTAAGTATTTCTAATTGTTTTTGTATGTCTCCCAACATATGTATAAAATTTTCCATAATCTTCCTTGTTAAAATTTTCCCATATATTCCCTCAAATTTGTCAGAAAAATGATTTCTAAAAATATTTGCCTTATCAGAAAATATCTCCAATTCCACTTTCCAATTATTTCAAATTGTCTTTCTACATCTCCAAATTGTCTTTGTGTATGTAACATTTCATCTGTAAAATTTTCAAAGGAAATTTTCAATTTTATATATTTTGCCATTTATTTCATCAATTATTCTAAAATAGGTCATGTGGAAATTGTTAGTTTTATCAACAACTGCATCCACTTATTTTGTCTACTTATTTCTAATAGTTTCTTAATGTCTATCAATGTATCGGTCAAATTTTCCAAGGAAATGTTCTATATTCAATTTCTACAAATATATATGCAATTTTTTTTAGAAATATATATTGTCAAATTTGTCACTTCATCAGAAAATATCTCCACGTACTTTTTCCTTTGCTTTCTAGTTGGTTTCTCATGTCTACCAATGCATCTGAAAATTTTCCAAAAAAATCTTCCATTTTACCATATACCTATGTATTTCCTCATTTTGTCAGAAATATGTTCTATTAAAATCTTCAGATTTATGAGAAAATGTTTCCACTTCATTGATCCACTTATTTCTAAATGTTTTTGTATGTTTACCAATGTATCTGACAAATATTGCAAGAAAACTGTCCACTTACATTTTTTCATGAGTTTTCTAATTTTCATAGAAATATGCTTGATGAAAATCTTAAGTATTATCAGAAAATATCTACACGTCCTTTTTCCAGTTATCACTTAAGTTATTTGTATGTCAACCAATGTATCTGTAATATTTTCAAAGAAAATCTTGAATTTTAACATTCTTCCTTTTATTTCCTAAATTTCCCAGGAATAAGATATATGAAAAACTTCAGTTTTTTCAGAACATGTCTCCACCTTGTTTTTCCTATTGTTTATAATAGTTTTTGTATATCTGCCAATTTATCTTTGAAATAACCAGGACTATTTTCCATTTTAATATTTTACTCATGAATTTCCTCTGTTTTGTCAGAAATGTTATATGTAAATAAGTCATTTCTATCAGAAAATGTCTCCACTTTTTTTTGCAAGTATTTCTAAGTGTTTATGTATGTCTACCAACATATGTGTCAAATTTTCCATAATCTTCCATTTTAAAATTTTCCAATATATTTTCCCAAGTTTGTCAGAAAAATGAATTTAAAAGATATTTGTCTTATAAGAAAATGTCTCCAATTCCACATTCCAATTATTTCAAATTGTCAGTTTTATCAGAAAATGTGTCTACTTACTTTGTCCCCTTATTTCTAAGAGTTTTTTAATGTCTAACAATGTATTTGTTAAATTTTCCAAGAAAGCATTCTACATCAATTTCACATATATATCTGCAATTTGTTTAGAAATATGTGTTGCCTAAATAGTCAGTTTATCTGAAATTGTCTCCACTTACTTTTTCAATTGCTTTCTAGTTGCTTTCTCATGTCTACCAATGCATCTGTAAATTTTCCAAGAAAATCTTCTATTTTAACCTTTACCTATGAATTTCCTAAATTTGCCAGGAATATGATATATGAAAAACTTCAGTTTTTTCAGAAAATGTCTCCAACTTGTTTTTCCTATTGTTTATAATAGTTTTTGTATGTCTACCAATTTATCTTTGAAATAACCAGTACTATTTTCCATTTTAATATTTTACTCATGAATTTCCTCTGTTTTCTCAGAAATGTTATATGTAAATAAGTCAGTTTTATCAGAAAATGTCTCCACTTTCTTTTTGCAAGTATATCTAATTGTTTTTGTATTTCTACCAACACATGTGTCAAATTTTCCATAATCTCCCATTTTAAAATTTTCCCATATATTTTCTCAAATTTGTCAGAAAAATGAATTCAAAAGATATTTGTCTTATCAGAAAATATCTCTAATTCCACTTTCAAATTATTTCAAATTGTCTTTGTATATCTACCAATGGATCTGTAAAATTTTCCAAAGAAATTTTCAATTTTAAAAAATTTTCCCATTTATTTCCTCAATTTTTCCAAAATAGGTCATGTGAAAATTGTCAGTTTTATCAGAAAAATGTGTCTACTTACTTTGTCCACTTATTTCTAAGAGGTTTTTAATGTCGATCAGTGTATTGGTCAAATTTTCCAAGAAAAGCTTCATTGATCCACTTATTTCTAAATGTTTTTGTATGTTTACCAATGTATCTGACAAATATTGCAAGAAAACCATCCACTTATCATTTTCATGAGTTTCCTAATTTTCATAGAATTAAGGTTGATGAAAATCTTCAGTATTATCAGAAAATGTCTACACTTCCTTTTTCTAATTATCAGTTATTTGTATGTCGACCAATGGATCTGTAAAATTTTCAAAGAAAATCTTCCATTTTAACATTCTTCCTTTGTATTTCCTAAATTTGCCAGGAATATGATATATGAAATACTTCAGTTTTTCAGAAAATGTCTCCAACTTGTTTTTCCTATTGTTTATATTAGTTTTTGTATGTCTACCAACTTATCTTTAAAATCACCAAGAATATTTTCCATTTTAATATTTTACTCATGAATTTCCTCTGTTTTCTCAGAAATGTTATATGTAAATAAGTCAGTTCTATCAGAAAATGTCTCCACTTTTTTTTGCAAGTATTTCTAATTGTTTTTGTAGGTCAACCAACATATGTGTAAAATTTTCTGTAATCTTCCATTTTAAATTTTTCCCATATCTTTCTTAAATTTGTCAGAAAAATCAATTCTAAAAATATTTGTCTTATCAGAAAATATCTCCAATTCCACGTTCCAATTATTTCAAATTGTCTTTGTATATATACCAATGCATCTGTAAAATTTTCCAAGGAAATTTTCAATTTTAAAAATTTTCCCATTTATTTCCTCAAATTTTCCATAATAGGTCATGTGAAAATTGTCACTTTTATCAGAAAATGTGTCTACTTACTTTGTCCACTTATTTCTAAGAGGTTTTTAATGTCTATCAATGTATTGATCAAATTTTCCAAGAAAACCTTCTATATCAATTTTCCCATATATATCTGCAATTTTTTTAAAAATATGTCTTGTCAAAATTTTCAGTTTATCAGAAAATATCTCCACTTACTTTTTCCTTTGCTTTCTAGTTGCTTTCTCATGTCTGCCAATTCATCTGTAAATTTTCCAAGAAAACCTTCCATTTTAACATTTACCTATGAATTTCCTCACTTTAGTCAGAAATATGTTCTATTAAAATCTTCAGATTTATGAGAAAATGTCTCCACTTCATTGATCCATTTATTTCTAAATGTTTTTGTATGTTTACCAATGTATCTGACAAATATTGCAAGAAAACCGTCCACTTATCATTTTTTTCATGAGTTTCCTCGTTTTCATAGAAATAAGGTTGATGAAAATCTTCAGTATTATCAGAAAATGTCTACACTTCCTTTTTCCAATTATTATTTATATGTCGACCAATGTATCTGTTAAATTTTCAAAGAAAATCTTCCATTTTAACATTCATCCTTTCTATTTCCTAAATTTGCCAGGAATATGATATATGAAAAACTTCAGTTTTTTCAGAAAATGTCTCCAACTTGTTTTTCCTATTGTTTGTAAATGTTTTTGTATGTCTACCAATTTATCTTTAAAATCACCAGGAATACTTTCCATTTTAATATTTTACTCATGAATATCCTCTGTTTTCTCAGAAATGTTATATGTAAATAAGTCAGTTCTATAAGAAAATGTCTCCCCTTTTTTTGCAGGTATATCTGATTGTTTTTGTATGTCTACCAACATATGTGTAAAATTTTCCATAATCTTCTATTTTAAAAATTTCCCATGTATTCCCTCAAATTTGTCAGAAAAATGATTTCTAAAAATATTTGTCTTATCATAAAATATCTCCAAATCCACTTTCCAATTATTTCAAATTGTCTTTGTGTATCTAACAATGCATCTGTAAATTTTCAAAATAAATTTTCAATTTTATATATTTTCCCATTTATTTCCTCAATTATTCTAAAATAGGTCATGTGGAAATTGTCAGTTTTGTCAAAAACTGCATCCACTTATTTTGTCCACGTATTTCTAAGAGTTTCTTAATGTCTATCAATGTATCGGTCAAAATTTCCAAGAAAATATTCTGTATCCATTTCCCCATATATATCTGTAATTTTTTTAGAAATATGTATTGTCAAAATTGTCAATTCATCAGAAAATGTCTCCACGTACTTTTTCCTTTGCTTTCTGGATGCTTTCTCATGTCTACCAATGCATCTGTAAATTTTCTAAGAAAATCTTCTATTTTAACATTAACCTATGTATTTCCTCAATTTTGTCAGAAATATGTTCTATTAAAATCTTCAGATTTATGAGAAAATGTCTCCACTTTATTGATCCACTTATTTCTAAATTTTTTTGTATATTTACCAATGTATCTGACAAATATTACAAGAAAACCGTCTACTTATCATTTTTTCTTGGGTTTCCACATTTTCATAGGAATAAGGTTGATGAAAATCTTCAGTATTATCAGAAAATATCTGCACTTCCTTTTTCCAGTTATCAGTAAAGATATTTGTATGTCGACCAATGTGTCTGTAAAATTTTCAAAGAAAATCTTCCATTTTAACATTCTTCCTTTTTTATTTCCTAAATTTGCCAGGAATATGTTTTATGAAAAATATCAGTTTTTTAGTCAATATCTCCACCTTGTTTTTCCAATTTTTTATAATAGGTTTTTTATGGTTACCACATTATCTTTTAAATTACCAGGAATATTTTCCATTTTAATATTTTACTCATGAATTTCCTCTGTTTTCTCAGAAATGTTGTATGTAAATAAGTCAGTTCTATCAGAAAATGTCTCCACTTTTTTTGGTAAGTATTTCTAATTATTTTTGTATGTCTACCAACCTACGTGTAAAATTTTCCATAATCTTCCATTTTAAAATTTTCCCATATCTTTTCTTATATTTGTCAGAAAAATGAATTCTAAAAATATTTGTCTTATCAGAAAATATCTCCAATTCTACTTTCCAATTATTTCAAATTGCCTTTGTATATCTACCAATGCATTTGTAAAATTTTTCAAGGAAAATTTCAATTTTAAAAATTTTCCCATTTATTTCCTCAATTTTTCCAAAATAGGTCATGTGAAAAATTGTCAGTTTTATCAGAAAATGTGTCTACTTACTTTGTCCACTTATTTCTAAGAGTTTTTAAATGTCTAACAATGTATTGGTTAAATTTTCTAAGAAAGCATTCTACATCAATTTTCCCATATATATCTGCAATTTTTTTAGAAATATGTCTTGTCCAAATTGTCAGTTTATCTCAAAATGTCTCCACTTACTTTGTCCTTTGCTTTCTAGTTGCTTTCTCATGTCTACCAATGCATCTGTAAATTTTCCAAGAAAATCTTCCATTTTAACATTTACCTATGAATTTTCTCAATTTTGTCAGAAATATGTTCTACTAAATTCTTCAGATTTATGAGACTATGTCTCAACTTCATTGATCCACTTATTTCTAAAGGTTTTTGTATGTTTACCAATGTATCTGCCAAATATTGCAAGAAAACCATCCACTTACCATTTTCTATGAGTATCCTAATTTTCATAGAAATAAGGTTGATGAAAATCTTCAGTATTATCAGAAAATGTCCACACTTCCTTTTTCCAATTATCACTTAAGTTAGTTGTATGTCGACCAATGTATCTGTAATATTTTCAAAGAAAATCTTCCATTTTAACATTCTTCCTTTTATTTCCTAAATTTCCCAGGAATATGATATATGAAAACTTCAGTTTTTTCAGAACATGTCTCCACCTTGTTTTTCCTATTGTTTATAATAGTTTTTGTATGTCTACCAATTTATCTTTGAAATAACCAGGACTATTTTCCATTTTAATATTTTACTCATGAATTTCCTCTGTTTTCTCAGAAATGTTATGTGTAAATAAGTCAGTTCTATCAGAAAATGTCTCCACTTTCTTTTTGCAAGTATATCTAATTGCTTTTGTATTTCTACCAACTTATGTGTCAAATTTTCCATAATCTTCCATTTTAAAATTTTCCCATATATTTTCTCAAATTTGACAGAAAAATGAATTCAAAAGAAATTTTCATATCAGAAAATATCTCCAATTCCACTTTCCAATGATTTCAAATTTTCTTTGTATATCTACCAATGCATCTGTAAAAATTTCCAAGGAAATTTTCAATTTTGAAAAATTTCCCATTTATTTCCTCAATTTTTCCAAAATATGTCATGTGAAAATTGTCAGTTTTATCAGAAAATGTGTCTACTTACTTTGTCCACTTATTTCTAAGAGGTTTTTAATGTCGATCAGTGTATTGGTCAAATTTTCCAAGAAAAGCTTCATTGATCCACTTATTTCTAAATGTTTTTGTATGTTTACCAATGTATCTGACAAATATTGCAAGAAAACCGTCCACTTATCATTTTCATGAGTTTCCTAATTTTCATAGAATTAAGGTTGATGAAAATCTTCAGTATTATCAGAAAATGTCTACACTTCCTTTTTCTAATTATCAGTTATTTGTATGTCGACCAATGGATCTGTAAAATTTTCAAAGAAAATCTATCATTTTAACATTCATCCTTTGTATTTCCTAAATTTGCCAGGAATGTGATATATGAAATACTTCAGTTTTTCAGAAAATGTCTCCAACTTGTTTTTCCTATTGTTTATATTAGTTTTTGTATGTCTACCAACTTATCTTTAAAATCACCAAGAATATTTTCCATTTTAATATTTTACTCATGAATTTCCTCTGTTTTCTCAGAAATGTTATATGTAAATAAGTCAGTTCTATCAGAAAATGTCTCCACTTTTTTTTGCAAGTTTTTCTAATTATTTTTGTAGGTCAACCAACATATGTGTAAAATTTTCTGTAATCTTCCATTTTAAATTTTTCCCATATCTTTCTTAAATTTGTCAGAAAAATCAATTCTAAAAATATTTGTCTTATCAGAAAATATCTCCAATTCCACGTTCCAATTATTTCAAATTGTCTTTGTATATATACCAATGCATCTGTAAAATTTTCCAAGGAAATTTTCAATTTTAAAAATTTTCCCATTTATTTCCTCAAATTTTCCATAATAGGTCATGTGAAAATTGTCACTTTTATCAGAAAATGTGTCTACTTACTTTGTCCACTTATTTCTAAGAGGTTTTTAATGTCTATCAATGTATTGGTCAAATTTTCCAAGAAAACCTTCTATATCAATTTTCCCATATATATCTGCAATTTTTTTAAAAATATGTCTTGTCAAAATTTTCAGTTTATCAGAAAATATCTCCACTTACTTTTTCCTTTGCTTTCTCGTTGCTTTCTCATGTCTCCCAATTCATCTGTAAATTTTCCAAGAAAACCTTCCATTTTAACATTTACCTATGAATTTCCTCAATTTAGTCAGAAATATGTTCTATTAGAATCTTCAGATTTATGAGAAAATGTCTCCACTTCATTGATCCATTTATTTCTAAATGTTTTTGTATGTTTACCAATGTATCTGACAAATATTGCAAGAAAACCGTCCACTTATCATTTTTTTATGAGTTTCCTCGTTTTCATAGAAATAAGGTTGATGAAAATCTTCAGTATTATCAGGAAATGTCGACATTTCCTTTTTCCAATTATTAAGTTATTTATATGTCGACCAATGTATCTGTTAAATTTTCAAAGAAAATCTTCCATTTTAACATTCATCCTTTCTATTTCCTAAATTTGCCAGGAATATGATATATGAAAAACTTCAGTTTTTTCAGAAAATGTCTCCAACTTGTTTTTCCTATTGTTTATAAATGTTTTTGTATGTCTATCAATTTATCTTTAAAATCACCAGGAATACTTTCCATTTTAATATTTTACTCATGAATATCCTCTGTTTTCTCAGAAATGTTATATGTAAATAAGTCAGTTCTATAAGAAAATGTCTCCCCTTTTTTTGCAGGTATATCTGATTGTTTTTGTATGTCTACCAACATATGTGTAAAATTTTCCATAATCTTCTATTTTAAAATTTTCCCATATATTCCCTCAAATTTGTCAGAAAAATGATTTCTAAAAATATTTGTCTTATCATAAAATATCTCCAAATCCACTTTCCAATTATTTCAAATTGTCTTTGTGTATCTAACAATGCATCTGTAAATTTTCAAAATAAATTTTCAATTTTATATATTTTCCCATTTATTTCCTCAATTATTCTAAAATAGGTCATGTGGAAATTGTTAGTTTTGTCAAAAACTGCATCCACTTATTTTGTCCACGTATTTCTAAGAGTTTCTTAATGTCTATCAATGTATCGGTCAAATTTTCCAAGAAAATATTCTGTATCAATTTCCCCATATATATCTGTAATTTTTTTAGAAATATGTATTGTCAAAATTGTCAATTCATCAGAAAATGTCTCCACGTACTTTTTCCTTTGCTTTCTAGATGCTTTCTCATGTCTACCAATGCATCTGTAAATTTTCTAAGAAAATCTTCTATTTTAACATTAACCTATGTATTTCCTCAATTTTGTCAGAAATATGTTCTATTAAAATCTTCAGATTTATGAGAAAATGTCTCCACTTTATTGATCCACTTATTTCTAAATTTTTTTGTATATTTACCAATGTATCTGACAAATATTACAAGAAAACCGTCTACTTATCATTTTTTCATGGGTTTCCACATTTTCATAGGAATAAGGTTGCTGAAAATCTTCAGTATTATCGGAAAATATCTGCACTTCCTTTTTCCAGTTATCAGTAAAGATATTTGTATGTTGACCAATGTGTCTGTAAAATTTTCAAAGAAAATCTTCCATTTTAACATTCTTCCTTTGTATTTCCTAAATTTGCCAGGAATATGTTTTATGAAAAATATCAGTTTTTTTAGTCAATATCTCCACCTTCTTTTTCCAATTGTTTATAATAGTTTTTTATGGTTACCAAATTATCTTTTAAATTACCAGGAATATTTTCCATTTTAATATTTTACTCATGAATTTCCTCTGTTTTCTCAGAAATGTTGTATGTAAATAAGTCAGTTCTATCAGAAAATGTCTCCACTTTTTTTGGTAAGTATTTCTAATTATTTTTGTATGTCTACCAACCTACGTGTAAAATTTTCCATAATCTTCCATTTTAAAATTTTCCCATATCTTTTCTTATATTTGTCAGAAAAATGAATTCTAAAAATATTTGTCTTATCAGAAAATATCTCCAATTCTACTTTCCAATTATTTCAAATTGCCTTTGTATATCTACCAATGCATTTGTAAAATTTTTCAAGGAAAATTTCAATTTTAAAAATTTTCCCATTTATTTCCTCAATTTTTCCAAAATAGGTCATGTGAAAATTGTCAGTTTTATCAGAAAATGTGTCTACTTACTTTGTCCACTTATTTCTAAGAGTTTTTAAATGTCTAACAATGTATTGGTTAAATTTTCTAAGAAAGCATTCTACATCAATTTTCCCATATATATCTGCAATTTTTTTAGAAATATGTCTTGTCCAAATTGTCAGTTTATCAGAAAATGTCTCCACTTACTTTGTCCTTTGCTTTCTAGTTGCTTTCTCATGTCTACCAATGCATCTGTAAATTTTCCAAGAAAATCTTCCATTTTAACATTTACCTATGAATTTTCTCAATTTTGTCAGAAATATGTTCTACTAAATTCTTCAGATTTATGAGACTATGTCTCAACTTCATTGATCCACTTATTTCTAAAGGTTTTTGTATGTTTACCAATGTATCTGCCAAATATTGCAAGAAAACCATCCACTTATCATTTTCTATGAGTATCCTAATTTTCATAGAAATAAGGTTGATGAAAATCTTCAGTATTATCAGAAAATGTCCACACTTCCTTTTTCCAATTATCACTTAAGTTAGTTGTATGTCGACCAATGTATCTGTAATATTTTCAAAGAAAATCTTCCATTTTAACATTCTTCCTTTTATTTCCTAAATTTCCCAGGAATATGATATATGAAAAACTTCAGTTTTTTCAGAACATGTCTCCACCTTGTTTTTCCTATTCTTTATAATAGTTTTTGTATGTCTACCAATTTATCTTTGAAATAACCAGGACTATTTTCCATTTTAATATTTTACTCATGTATTTCCTCTGTTTTCTCAGAAATGTTATGTGTAAATAAGTCAGTTCTATCAGAAAATGTCTCCACTTTCTTTTTGCAAGTATATCTAATTGCTTTTGTATTTCTACCAACTTATGTGTCAAATTTTCCATAATCTTCCATTTTAAAATTTTCCCATATATTTTCTCAAATTTGACAGAAAAATGAATTCAAAAGAAATTTTCATATCAGAAAATATCTCCAATTCCACTTTCCAATGATTTCAAATTTTCTTTGTATATCTACCAATGCATCTGTAAAATTTTCCAAGGAAATTTTCAATTTTGAAAAATTTCCCATTTATTTCCTCAATTTTTCCAAAATAGGTCATGTGAAAATTCTCAGTTTTTTCAGAAAATGTGTCTATTTACTTTGTAAACTTATTTCTAAGAGTTTTTTAATGTCCAACAATGTATTGGTTTAAATTTTCTAAGAGAGCATTCTACATCAATTTTCCCATATATATCTGCAATTTTTTTAGATATATGTCTTGTCCAAATTGTCAATTTATCAGAAAATGTCTCCACTTACTTTGTGCTTTTCTTTCTGGTTGCTTTCTCATGTCTACCAATGCATCTGTAAATTTTCCAAGAAAATCTTCCATTTTAACATTTACCTATGAATTTCCTCAATTTTGTCAGAAATATGTTCTATTAAAATCTTCAGATTTATGAGAATATGTTTCCACTTCATTGATCCACTTATTTCTAAATGTTTTTGTATGTTTACCAATGTATCTGACAAATATTGCAAGAAAACCGTCCACTTACATTTTTTCATGAGTTTTCTAATTTTCATAGAAATATGGTTGATGAAAATCTTAAGTATTATCAGAAAATATCTACACGTCCTTTTTCCAATTATCACTTAAGTTATTTGTATGTCAACCAATGTATCTGTAATATTTTCAAAGAAAATCTTGAATTTTAACATTCTTCCTTTTATTTCCTAAATTTCCCAGGAATATGATATATGAAAAACTTCAGTTTTTTCAGAACATGTCTCCACCTTGTTTTTTACTATTGTTTATAATAGTTTTTGTATGTCTGCCAATTTATCTTTGAAATAACCAGGACTATTTTCCATTTTAATATTTTACTCATGAATTTCCTCTGTTTTGTCAGAAATGTTATATGTAAATAAGTCATTTCTATCAGAAAATGTCTCCACTTTTTTTTGCAAGTATTTCTAAGTGTTTATGTATGTCTACCAACATATGTGTCAAATTTTCCATAATCTTCCATTTTAAAATTTTCCAATATATTTTCCCAAGTTTGTCAGAAAAATGAATTTAAAAGATATTTGTCTTATAAGAAAATGTCTCCAATTCCACTTTCCAATTATTTCAAATTGTCAGTTTTATCAGAAAATGTGTCTACTTACTTTGTCCCCTTATTTCTAAGAGTTTTTTAATGTCTAACAATGTATTGGTTAAATTTTCCAAGAAAGCATTCTACATCAATTTCCCATATATATCTGCAATTTCTTTAGAAATATGTGTTGCCTAAATAGTCAGTTTATCTGAAATTGTCTCCACTTACTTTTTCAATTGCTTTCTAGTTGCTTTCTCATGTCTACAAATGCATCTGTAAATTTTCCAAGAAAATCTTCTATTTTAACATTTACCTATGAATTTCCTAAATTTGCCAGGAATATGATATATGAAAAACTTCAGTTTTTTCAGAAAATGTCTCCAACTTGTTTTTCCTATTGTTTATAATAGTTTTTGTATGTCTACCAATTTATCTTTGAAATAACCAGTACTATTTTCCATTTTAATATTTTACTCATGAATTTCCTCTGTTTTCTCAGAAATGTTATGTAAATAAGTCAGTTTTATCAGAAAATGTCTCCACTTTCTTTTTGCAAGTATATCTAATTGTTTTTGTATTTCTACCAACACATGTGTCAAATTTTCCATAATCTTCCATTTTAAAATTTTCCCATATATTTTCTCAAATTTGTCAGAAAAATGAATTCAAAAGATATTTGTCTAATCAGAAAATATCTCTAATTCCACTTTCAAATTATTTCAAATTGTCTTTGTATATCTACCAATGGATCTGTAAAATTTTCCAAAGAAATTTTCAGTTTTAAAAAATTTTCCCATTTATTTCCTCAATTTTTCCAAAATAGGTCATGTGAAAATTGTCAGTTTTATCAGAAAATGTGTCTACTTACTTTGTCCACTTATTTCTAAGAGGTTTTTAATGTCGATCAGTGTATTGGTCAAATTTTCCAAGAAAAGCTTCATTGATCCACTTATTTCTAAATGTTTTTGTATGTTTACCAATGTATCTGACAAATATTGCAAGAAAACTGTCCACTTATCATTTTCATGAGTTTCCTAATTTTCATAGAATTAAGGTTGATGAAAATCTTCAGTATTATCAGAAAATGTCTACACTTCCTTTTTCTAATTATCAGTTATTTGTATGTCGACCAATGTATCTGTAAAATTTTCAAAGAAAATCTTCCATTTTAACATTCTTCCTTTGTATTTCCTAAATTTGCCAGGAATATGATATATGAAATACTTCAGTTTTTCAGAAAATGTCTCCAACTTGTTTTTCCTATTGTTTATATTAGTTTTTGTATGTCTACCAACTTATCTTTAAAATCACCAAGAATATTTTCCATTTTAATACTTTACTCATGAATTTCCTCTGTTTTCTCAGAAATGTTATATGTAAATAAGTCAGTTCTATCAGAAAATGTCTCCACTTTTTTTTGCAAGTTTTTCTAATTGCTTTTGTAGGTCAACCAACATATGTGTAAAATTTTCTGTAATCTTCCATTTTAAATTTTTCCCATATCTTTCTTAAATTTGTCAGAAAAATCAATTCTAAAAATATTTGTCTTATCAGAAAATATCTCCAATTCCACGTTCCAATTATTTCAAATTGTCTTTGTATATATACCAATGCATCTGTAAAATTTTCCAAGGAATTTTTCAATTTTAAAAATTTTCCCATTTATTTCCTCAAATTTTCCATAATAGGTCATGTGAAAATTGTCAGTTTTATCAGAAAATGTGTCTACTTACTTTGTCCACTTATTTCTAAGAGTTTTTTAATGTTTATCAATGTATTGGTCAAATTTTCCAAGAAAACCTTCTATATCAATTTTCCCATATATATCTGCAATTTTTTTAAAAATATGTCTTGTCAAAATTTTCAGTTTATCAGAAAATATCTCCACTTACTTTTTCCTTTGCTTTCTAGTTGCTTTCTCATGTCTGCCAATTCATCTGTAAATTTTCCAAGAAAACCTTCCATTTTAACATTTACCTATGAATTTCCTCAATTTAGTCAGAAATATGTTCTATTAAAATCTTCATATTTATGAGAAAATGTCTCCACTTCATTGATCTATTTATTTCTAAATGTTTTTGTATGTTTACCAATGTATCTGACAAATATTGCAAGAAAACCGTCCACTTATCATTTTTTCATGAGTTTCCTCATTTTCATAGAAATAAGGTTGATGAAAATCTTCAGTATTATCAGAAAATGTCTACACTTCCTTTTTCCAATTAGTAAGTTATTTATATGTCGACCAATGTATCTGTTAAATTTTCAAAGAAAATCTTCCATTTTAACATTCATCCTTTCTATTTCTAAAATTTGCCAGGAATATGATATATGAAAAACTTCAGTTTTTTCAGAAAATGTCTCCAACTTGTTTTTCCTATTGTTTATAAATGTTTTTGTATGTCTACCAATTTATCTTTAAAATCACCAGGAATACTTTCCATTTTAATATTTTACTCATGAATATCCTCTGTTTTCTCAGAAATGTTATATGTAAATAAGTCAGTTCTATAAGAAAATGTCTCCCCTTTTTTTGCAGGTATATCTGATTGTTTTTGTATGTCTACCAACATATGTGTAAAATTTTCCATAATCTTCTATTTTAAAATTTTCCCATGTATTCCCTCAAATTTGTCAGAAAAATGATTTCTAAAAATATTTGTCTTATCATAAAATATCTCCAAATCCACTTTCCAATTATTTCAAATTGTCTTTGTGTATCTAACAATGCATCTGTAAATTTTCAAAATAAATTTTCAATTTTATATATTTTCCCATTTATTTCCTCAATTATTCTATAATAGTTCATGTGGAAATTGTTAGTTTTATCAAAAACTGCATCCACTTATTTTGTCCACGTATTTCTAAGAGTTTCTTAATGTCTATCAATGTATCGGTCAAATTTTCCAAGAAAATATTCTGTATCAATTTCCCCATATATATCTGTAATTTTTTTAGAAATATGTATTGTCAAAATTGTCAATTCATCAGAAAATGTCTCCACGTACTTTTTCCTTTGCTTTCTAGATGCTTTCTCATGTCTACCAATGCATCTGTAAATTTTCTAAGAAAATCTTCTATTTTAACATTAACCTATGTATTTCCTCAATTTTGTCAGAAATATGTTCTATTAAAATCTTCAGATTTATGAGAAAATGTCTCCACTTTATTGATCCACTTATTTCTAAATTTTTTTGTATATTTACCAATGTATCTGACAAATATTACAAGAAAACCGTCTACTTATCATTTTTTTCATGGGTTTCCACATTTTCATAGGAATAAGGTTGCTGAAAATCTTCAGTATTATCGGAAAATATCTGCACTTCCTTTTTCCAGTTATCAGTAAAGATATTTGTATGTTGACCAATGTGTCTGTAAAATTTTCAAAGAAAATCTTCCATTTTAACATTCTTCCTTTGTATTTCCTAAATTTGCCAGGAATATGTTTTATGAAAAATATCAGTTTTTTTAGTCAATATCTCCACCTTCTTTTTCCAATTGTTTATAATAGTTTTTTATGGTTACCAAATTATCTTTTAAATTACCAGGAATATTTTCCATTTTAATATTTTACTCATGAATTTCCTCTGTTTTCTCAGAAATGTTGTATGTAAATAAGTCAGTTCTATAGAAAATGTCTCCACTTTTTTTGGTAAGTATTTCTAATTATTTTTGTATGTCTACCAACCTACGTGTAAAATTTTCCATAATCTTCCATTTTAAAATTTTCCCATATCTTTTCTTATATTTGTCAGAAAAATGAATTCTAAAAATATTTGTCTTATCAGAAAATATCTCCAATTCTACTTTCCAATTATTTCAAATTGCCTTTGTATATCTACCAATGCATTTGTAAAATTTTTCAAGGAAAATTTCAATTTTAAAAATTTTCCCATTTATTTCCTCAATTTTTCCAAAATAGGTCATGTGAAAATTGTCAGTTTTATCAGAAAATGTGTCTACTTACTTTGTCCACTTATTTCTAAGAGTTTTTAAATGTCTAACAATGTATTGGTTAAATTTTCTAAGAAAGCATTCTACATCAATTTTCCCATATATATCTGCAATTTTTTTAGAAATATGTCTTGTCCAAATTGTCAGTTTATCAGAAAATGTCTCCACTTACTTTGTCCTTTGCTTTCTAGTTGCTTTCTCATGTCTACCAATGCATCTGTAAATTTTCCAAGAAAATCTTCCATTTTAACATTTACCTATGAATTTTCTCAATTTTGTCAGAAATATGTTCTACTAAATTCTTCAGATTTATGAGACTATGTCTCAACTTCATTGATCCACTTATTTCTAAAGGTTTTTGTATGTTTACCAATGTATCTGCCAAATATTGCAAGAAAACCATCCACTTATCATTTTCTATGAGTATCCTAATTTTCATAGAAATAAGGTTGATGAAAATCTTCAGTATTATCAGAAAATGTCCACACTTCCTTTTTCCAATTATCACTTAAGTTAGTTGTATGTCGACCAATGTATCTGTAATATTTTCAAAGAAAATCTTCCATTTTAACATTCTTCCTTTTATTTCCTAAATTTCCCAGGAATATGATATATGAAAAACTTCAGTTTTTTCAGAACATGTCTCCACCTTGTTTTTCCTATTCTTTATAATAGTTTTTGTATGTCTACCAATTTATCTTTGAAATAACCAGGACTATTTTCCATTTTAATATTTTACTCATGTATTTCCTCTGTTTTCTCAGAAATGTTATGTGTAAATAAGTCAGTTCTATCAGAAAATGTCTCCACTTTCTTTTTGCAAGTATATCTAATTGCTTTTGTATTTCTACCAACTTATGTGTCAAATTTTCCATAATCTTCCATTTTAAAATTTTCCCATATATTTTCTCAAATTTGACAGAAAAATGAATTCAAAAGAAATTTTCATATCAGAAAATATCTCCAATTCCACTTTCCAATGATTTCAAATTTTCTTTGTATATCTACCAATGCATCTGTAAAATTTTCCAAGGAAATTTTCAATTTTGAAAAATTTCCCATTTATTTCCTCAATTTTTCCAAAATAGGTCATGTGAAAATTCTCAGTTTTTTCAGAAAATGTGTCTATTTACTTTGTAAACTTATTTCTAAGAGTTTTTTAATGTCCAACAATGTATTGGTTAAATTTTCTAAGAGAGCATTCTACATCAATTTTCCCATATATATCTGCAATTTTTTTAGATATATGTCTTGTCCAAATTGTCAATTTATCAGAAAATGTCTCCACTTACTTTGTGCTTTTCTTTCTGGTTGCTTTCTCATGTCTACCAATGCATCTGTAAATTTTCCAAGAAAATCTTCCATTTTAACATTTACCTATGAATTTCCTCAATTTTGTCAGAAATATGTTCTATTAAAATCTTCAGATTTATGAGAATATGTTTCCACTTCATTGATCCACTTATTTCTAAATGTTTTTGTATGTTTACCAATGTATCTGACAAATATTGCAAGAAAACCGTCCACTTACATTTTTTCATGAGTTTTCTAATTTTCATAGAAATATGGTTGATGAAAATCTTAAGTATTATCAGAAAATATCTACACGTCCTTTTTCCAATTATCACTTAAGTTATTTGTATGTCAACCAATGTATCTGTAATATTTTCAAAGAAAATCTTGAATTTTAACATTCTTCCTTTTATTTCCTAAATTTCCCAGGAATATGATATATGAAAAACTTCAGTTTTTTCAGAACATGTCTCCACCTTGTTTTTACTATTGTTTATAATAGTTTTTGTATGTCTGCCAATTTATCTTTGAAATAACCAGGACTATTTTCCATTTTAATATTTTACTCATGAATTTCCTCTGTTTTGTCAGAAATGTTATATGTAAATAAGTCATTTCTATCAGAAAATGTCTCCACTTTTTTTTGCAAGTATTTCTAAGTGTTTATGTATGTCTACCAACATATGTGTCAAATTTTCCATAATCTTCCATTTTAAAATTTTCCAATATATTTTCCCAAGTTTGTCAGAAAAATGAATTTAAAAGATATTTGTCTTATAAGAAAATGTCTCCAATTCCACTTTCCAATTATTTCAAATTGTCAGTTTTATCAGAAAATGTGTCTACTTACTTTGTCCCCTTATTTCTAAGAGTTTTTTAATGTCTAACAATGTATTGGTTAAATTTTCCAAGAAAGCATTCTACATCAATTTCCCATATATATCTGCAATTTCTTTAGAAATATGTGTTGCCTAAATAGTCAGTTTATCTGAAATTGTCTCCACTTACTTTTTCAATTGCTTTCTAGTTGCTTTCTCATGTCTACAAATGCATCTGTAAATTTTCCAAGAAAATCTTCTATTTTAACATTTACCTATGAATTTCCTAAATTTGCCAGGAATATGATATATGAAAAACTTCAGTTTTTTCAGAAAATGTCTCCAACTTGTTTTTCCTATTGTTTATAATAGTTTTTGTATGTCTACCAATTTATCTTTGAAATAACCAGTACTATTTTCCATTTTAATATTTTACTCATGAATTTCCTCTGTTTTCTCAGAAATGTTATGTAAATAAGTCAGTTTTATCAGAAAATGTCTCCACTTTCTTTTTGCAAGTATATCTAATTGTTTTTGTATTTCTACCAACACATGTGTCAAATTTTCCATAATCTTCCATTTTAAAATTTTCCCATATATTTTCTCAAATTTGTCAGAAAAATGAATTCAAAAGATATTTGTCTAATCAGAAAATATCTCTAATTCCACTTTCAAATTATTTCAAATTGTCTTTGTATATCTACCAATGGATCTGTAAAATTTTCCAAAGAAATTTTCAGTTTTAAAAAATTTTCCCATTTATTTCCTCAATTTTTCCAAAATAGGTCATGTGAAAATTGTCAGTTTTATCAGAAAATGTGTCTACTTACTTTGTCCACTTATTTCTAAGAGGTTTTTAATGTCGATCAGTGTATTGGTCAAATTTTCCAAGAAAAGCTTCATTGATCCACTTATTTCTAAATGTTTTTGTATGTTTACCAATGTATCTGACAAATATTGCAAGAAAACTGTCCACTTATCATTTTCATGAGTTTCCTAATTTTCATAGAATTAAGGTTGATGAAAATCTTCAGTATTATCAGAAAATGTCTACACTTCCTTTTTCTAATTATCAGTTATTTGTATGTCGACCAATGTATCTGTAAAATTTTCAAAGAAAATCTTCCATTTTAACATTCTTCCTTTGTATTTCCTAAATTTGCCAGGAATATGATATATGAAATACTTCAGTTTTTCAGAAAATGTCTCCAACTTGTTTTTCCTATTGTTTATATTAGTTTTTGTATGTCTACCAACTTATCTTTAAAATCACCAAGAATATTTTCCATTTTAATACTTTACTCATGAATTTCCTCTGTTTTCTCAGAAATGTTATATGTAAATAAGTCAGTTCTATCAGAAAATGTCTCCACTTTTTTTTGCAAGTTTTTCTAATTGCTTTTGTAGGTCAACCAACATATGTGTAAAATTTTCTGTAATCTTCCATTTTAAATTTTTCCCATATCTTTCTTAAATTTGTCAGAAAAATCAATTCTAAAAATATTTGTCTTATCAGAAAATATCTCCAATTCCACGTTCCAATTATTTCAAATTGTCTTTGTATATATACCAATGCATCTGTAAAATTTTCCAAGGAATTTTTCAATTTTAAAAATTTTCCCATTTATTTCCTCAAATTTTCCATAATAGGTCATGTGAAAATTGTCAGTTTTATCAGAAAATGTGTCTACTTACTTTGTCCACTTATTTCTAAGAGTTTTTTAATGTTTATCAATGTATTGGTCAAATTTTCCAAGAAAACCTTCTATATCAATTTTCCCATATATATCTGCAATTTTTTTAAAAATATGTCTTGTCAAAATTTTCAGTTTATCAGAAAATATCTCCACTTACTTTTTCCTTTGCTTTCTAGTTGCTTTCTCATGTCTGCCAATTCATCTGTAAATTTTCCAAGAAAACCTTCCATTTTAACATTTACCTATGAATTTCCTCAATTTAGTCAGAAATATGTTCTATTAAAATCTTCATATTTATGAGAAAATGTCTCCACTTCATTGATCTATTTATTTCTAAATGTTTTTGTATGTTTACCAATGTATCTGACAAATATTGCAAGAAAACCGTCCACTTATCATTTTTTCATGAGTTTCCTCATTTTCATAGAAATAAGGTTGATGAAAATCTTCAGTATTATCAGAAAATGTCTACACTTCCTTTTTCCAATTAGTAAGTTATTTATATGTCGACCAATGTATCTGTTAAATTTTCAAAGAAAATCTTCCATTTTAACATTCATCCTTTCTATTTCTAAAATTTGCCAGGAATATGATATATGAAAAACTTCAGTTTTTTCAGAAAATGTCTCCAACTTGTTTTTCCTATTGTTTATAAATGTTTTTGTATGTCTACCAATTTATCTTTAAAATCACCAGGAATACTTTCCATTTTAATATTTTACTCATGAATATCCTCTGTTTTCTCAGAAATGTTATATGTAAATAAGTCAGTTCTATAAGAAAATGTCTCCCCTTTTTTTGCAGGTATATCTGATTGTTTTTGTATGTCTACCAACATATGTGTAAAATTTTCCATAATCTTCTATTTTAAAATTTTCCCATGTATTCCCTCAAATTTGTCAGAAAAATGATTTCTAAAAATATTTGTCTTATCATAAAATATCTCCAAATCCACTTTCCAATTATTTCAAATTGTCTTTGTGTATCTAACAATGCATCTGTAAATTTTCAAAATAAATTTTCAATTTTATATATTTTCCCATTTATTTCCTCAATTATTCTATAATAGTTCATGTGGAAATTGTTAGTTTTATCAAAAACTGCATCCACTTATTTTGTCCACGTATTTCTAAGAGTTTCTTAATGTCTATCAATGTATCGGTCAAATTTTCCAAGAAAATATTCTGTATCAATTTCCCCATATATATCTGTAATTTTTTTAGAAATATGTATTGTCAAAATTGTCAATTCATCAGAAAATGTCTCCACGTACTTTCTCCTTTGCTTTCTAGATGCTTTCTCATGTCTACCAATGCATCTGTAAATTTTCTAAGAAAATCTTCTATTTTAACATTAACCTATGTATTTCCTCAATTTTGTCAGAAATATGTTCTATTAAAATCTTCACATTTATGAGAAAATGTCTCCACTTCATTTATTTAATTATTTCTAAATATTTTTGCTTGTTTACCAATGTATCTGACAAATATTGCAAGAAAACCGTCCACTTACCATTTTTTCATGAGTTTCCTCATTTTTATAGGAATAAGGTTGATGAAAATCTTCAGTATTACCAGAAAATGTCTGCACTTCCTTTTTCCAATTATCAGTAATGGTATTTGTATGTCGACCAATGTATCTGTAAAATTTTCAAAGAAAATCTTCCATTTTAACATTCTGTTTGTATTTCCTAAATTTGACAGGAATATGATATATGAAAAACTTGAGATTTTTTCAGAAAATGTCTCCAACTTGTTTTTCCTATTGTTTATAATAGTTTTTGTTTGTCTACCAATTTATATTTAAAATCACGAGGAATATTTTCCATTTTAATATTTTACTCATGAATTTCCTGTTTTCTCAGAAATGTTATATGTATATAAGTCAGTTCTATCAGAAAATATCTCCACATTTTTTGTAAGTATTTCTAATTGTTTTTGTATGTGTACCAACATATGTGTAATACTTTCCATAATCTTCTATTTTAAAAATTTCCCACATATTCCTTTACATTTGTCAGAAAAATGATTTCTAAAAATAGTGGTCTTATTAGAAAATATCTCAATATTCCTCTTTCAATTATTTCAAATTGTCTTTGTGTCTCTAACAATGCATCTGTAAAATTTTCAATGGAAATTTTCAATTCTATGTATTTTCCAATTTATTTCCTCAATTATTCTTAAATAGGTCATGTGAAAATTGTTAGTTTTATCAAAAACTGTGTCCACTGATTTTGTCCACGTATTTCTAAGAGTTTCTTAATGTCTATCAATGTATCGGTCAAATTTTCCAAGAAAATATTCTATATCAATTTTCACATATATATCTGCAATTTTTTTTAGAAATATGTCTTGTCAAAATTGTCAGTTTATCAGAAAATATCTCCATTTACTTTTTCCATTGCTTTCTAGTTGCTTTCTCATCTCTACCAATGCATCTGTAAATTTTCTAAGAAAATCTTCCATTTTAACATTTACCTATGAATTTCCTCTTTTTTTCAGAAATATGTTCTATTAAAATCTTCAGATTTATGAGAAAATGTCTCCGCTTCATTGATCCACTTATTTCAAAATGTTTTTTTTTATGTTTACCAATGTATCTGACAAATATTGCATGAAAACCGTCCACTTATCATTTTTTCATGAGTTTCCTCATTTCATAGGAATACGGTTGATGAAAATCTTCAGTATTATCAGAAAATGTCTACATTTCCTTTTTCCAATTATCAGTAAATGTATTTATATGTCACCCAATATATCTGTAAAATTTTCAAAGAAAAATCTTCCATTTTAACTTTCTTCCATTGTATTTTCTAAATTTGCCACGAATATGATATATGAAAAACAATTTTTTTCAGAAAATGCCTCCAACTTGTTTTTCCTATTGTTTATAAATGTTTTTGAATGTCTACCAATTTATCTTTAAAATCACCAGGAATAATTTCCATTTTAATATTTTACTCATGAATATCCTCTGTTTTCTCAGAAATGTTATATGTAAATAAGTCAGTTCTATAAGAAAATGTCTCCCCTTTTTTTGCAGGTATTTCTGATTGTTTTTGTATGTCTACCAACATATGTGTAAAATTTTCCATAATCTTCTATTTTAAAATTTTCCCATATATTCCCTCAAATTTATCAGAAAAATGATTTCTAAAAATATTTGTCTTATCATAATATATCTCCAAATCCACTTTCCAATTATTTTAAATTGTCTTTGTGTATCTAACAATGCATCAGTAAAATTTTCATAATAAATTTTCAATTTTATATATTTTCCCATTTATTTCTTCAATTATTCTAAAATAAGTCATGTGGAAATTCTTAGTTTTATCAAAAACTGCATCCACTTATTTTGTCCACGTATTTCTAAGAGTTTCTTAATGTCCATCAATGTATCGGTCAAATTTTCCAGGAAAATATTCTGTATCAATTTCCCCATATATATCTGTAATTTTTTTAAATTTGTATTGCCAAAATTGTCAATTCATCAGAAAATGTCTCCGCATACCTTTTCCTTTGCTTTCTAGATTCTTTCTCATGTCTACCAATGCATCTGTAAATTTTCTAAGAAAATCTTCTATTTTAACATTAAACTATGTATTTCCTCAATTTTGTCAGAAATATGTTCTATTAAAATCTTCAGATTTATGAGAAAATGTCTCCACTTCATTTATTCAATTATTTCTAAATATTTTTGCTTATTTACCAATGTATCTGACAAATATTGCAAGAAAACCGTCCACTTATTTTTTCATGAGTTTCCTCATTTTTATAGGA
The DNA here is from genome assembly GCF_947179515.1 of Apodemus sylvaticus. NCBI lineage: Eukaryota > Metazoa > Chordata > Mammalia > Rodentia > Muridae > Apodemus > Apodemus sylvaticus. The sequence goes on along the minus strand of NC_067495.1, from coordinate 83,824,482 downwards.
ATAAGGTTGATGAAAATCTTCAGTATTACCAGAAAATGTCTGCACTTCCTTTTTCCAATTATCAGTAATGGTATTTGTATGTCGACCATTGTATCTGTAAAATTTTCAAAGAAAATCTTCCATTTTAACATTCTGTTTGTATTTCCTAAATTTGACAGGAATATGATATATGAAAAACTTGAGTTTTTTTCAGAAAATGTCTCCAACTTGCTTTTCCTATTGTTTATAATAGTTTTTGTTTGTCTACCAATTTATATTTAAAATCACGAGAAATATTTTCCATTTTAATATTTTACTCATCAATTTCCTCTGTTTTCTCAGAAATGTTATATGTAAATAAGACAATTCTATCAGAAAATATCTCCACATTTCTTTGCAAGTATTTCTAATTGTTTTTGTATGTGTACCAACATATGTGTAAAATTTTCCATAATCTTCTATTTTTAAAATTTCCAACATATTCCTTCAAATTTGTCAGAAAAATTATTTCTAAAAATATTTGTCTTATCAGAAAATATCTCAATATTCCACTTTCAATTATTTCAAATTATCTTCGTGTCCCTAACAATGCATCTGTAAAATTTTCAAAGGAAATTTTCAATTTTAGGTATTTTCCAATTTATTTCCTCAATTATTCTTAAATTGGTCATGTGAAAATTGTTAGTTTTATCAAAAACTGTGTCCACTGATTTTTTCCACGTATTTCTAAGAGTTTCTTAATGTCTATCAATGTATCAGTCAAATTTTCCAAGAAAATATTCTATATCAATTTTCACATATATCTCTGCAATTTTTTTTAGAAATATGTCTTGTCAAAATTGTCAGTTAATCAGAAAATATCTCCATTTACTTTTTCCTTTGCTTTCTAGTTGCTTTCTCATCTCTACCAATGCATCTGTAAATTTTCCATTAAAAACTTCCATTTTAAAATTTACCTATGTATTTCCTCAATTTTGTGAGAAATATGTTCTTTTAAAATCTTCAGATTTATGAGAAAATGTCTCCACTTCATTGATCCAGTTATTTCTAAATGTTTTTGCATGTTTACCAATGTATCTGACAAATATTGCAAGAAAACTGTCCACTTATAATTTTTTCATGAGTTTCCTCATTTTCCAAGAATTAAGGATGATGAAAATCTTAAGTATTATCAGAAAATGTCTACACTAACTTTTTCCAATTATCAGTAATCGTAATTGTATATCGG